>NW_008618336.1:4759-48708 GCF_000691845.1 Merops nubicus
CTTGCACTTTGTGCCTGTGTATAATCTCTCTGGAGCCTAAGCACCCTTCTTGCTGCCAGCTCTACTCACCAGGGCATTGTGACATGAGGTGGAAACTGTCCCCATTGCCTCCAGCTCCTCTCTAGGTCCTGCTTGAACACCCACACAACCAAAGCATGCAGAGCACAGAACCTTTTCCTCACACAGCTCTTGATTTTTGCAGAGTTACTAATATCAGTGTAGGTGGGATGAGGCATGTGCTGATGTTCCTCACAAGCCCAGAAAACATCATGCAATTCAAACGCTGAGGGAAGAGCCTAATTGGCCATTCTGCTGGGTGGTGGGAGTCAGGCAGGAGTCCTTAGGTGGGGGTGAAATGCTAGGTCTTTATTTGGACAGCCCCAAACCCCAAGGTCTGGTGTTGAGTTTACTCCAGTCCTTGCTTTAACAAAATCTCTTCTCTCTTCGATGTGGGATTAGCTGGGAGAGGCCTGGGGGGAGATCTCTAGGTTGTGTGGCATGAGTTGCTGCTCTTTCCAGCACGGTGGACTGTCAGTTTTGAAGCCAGGAGGTGAGTGGCATTCCTTAGAAAGTACTTATCCTGCAAGCTCTCTGTTTGTTTTGTTTTGTTCAGAAGAAGGCTCAAAGACAGAAGGCTGATTTAGAATGATGTGCTCCCACTCTGTTTCTGACTGTCCTTTAGCCAGACCTTCAAAGAGAATTTTATTTGTTTGTGTTATGAACTGAATTTCTTGAGACTGTGCTTGCAAGAGGCCATGGTATTACCTGGGAATTATTAATTAGGAGATGTTTAGCACCTTCTCCTGCTCACCAACAACTAGAACATGCTGGTTGTGAAACGTGAAAGAAAAATGAAAACAATTTCCTATTTGCTCTCTTTGAAGTTAAAGGGGAAAAAACCCTCAGAGTATAGCTGAATTACCACATAAAGCAACATCTTTTTTTATTATTATGATGATGTAAAGATCAAAGTAGACAGAGAAAAGTGTTGTGAGGAGTTTACTTTGATGAGCTGGGTGAAAAATCAGAACTTGGTTGGATGGGGGAGACACAGACACAAAGCACTGTGTGCCACGGATTTGCTGAATAGGTTAAAAAAGTGCTGAGCAGGATTAAATTAATGCAAAACTGAAGATTACACAAGGGTAAACACTGCAGCTAATGTTTGACTAGAGCTGAACCCAGGGGCTGAGTGCCTCCACTTCATTTGCAGACCATGCCCATGGCAACCCCCAGGAGGCTGGGAGTGGAGGAGACATTTTATAGTGAGGAGCCACATTATTATTTTTAAATTTAGGAAAAAAAAAAAAACAACCCAAAACTGGCTAAAGTTACTGCTTCTAACCTTAGGGAGAGGCAATTGGAAGCACGAAAGAGGGATCCGTGAGTGGCTCTTGCAGCTGAAAGGGAAAGATCTGCTCAGCTAATACCCAGTAGGTGTGAACGTCTCTAGTAAATACTGGGTCATAAATAGAACTGAGAAAATCAGTGATTCAGCCTGGAAGGGACTTGCAGACACTGTTCAAGCATGCACACAAAAAATGTGCTTGCCACGAGTGCTCCTTTACATGCCACCCAGCAATGAAACTGGTCTGGGGACTGAAAACCATGGTGTAGAGAAAGCAGTGGAATCCAAAGTGGCTTTCAACTTCAAACAAATATTTAAAAATGACTTCTCCCACTCCACCCAGCTCGGCTCATGACACATTTTCCTTCCCTGGCAAGAAGAGCCATCCCCATCACGCTGCCTGGTGGCCTCATCCTGCCTTCTGGACCCAAAGAGCACCAAAGAACGGCCTTGCTTTGCAGCTGAGAGATTTGTACAAGATCTTCCACTTCCAAAGAGCCTTTTAGAGCCCCTGACAATCTGTTGCAATTCCTATTTGGGCGAGTGGTTTGGGAAAGGAAAAAGAAGAGGGCAGCACCAGGCTGGGACTAGAGCTGCTTTAAATTTACTCCTCAGATAACCTTTTTTTTTGGTCATTGAAGCCCTAAGTGCCTTTTAGGCATGACACGCTGTCTGCAGTAGCACAGCAGTGGATATCTTTAGATTGGGTTTTCATCATATACTTTAATTTTCTAGGCTGGGGGATGACCATAATTGCTGAACAATTCAATGCAATGGAATGGGCTAATTCAGCGTTTTTTTACTGCATTTTTTCCACATAATATCTAAAATCTTTCTTTCCACCAGTAACCCATGGTTATGAAAGCAAGTACTTAACCCGCACATTTCCTGGGCTTGAATCATTGCCTTAATAAGGCATCAAATTTTGCAAAATCACTCCCCTTCCATTAACACATCATTAGGAGGAGATATCAGTGTTTAGCACGTCAGAGGCATACCCTGCTCTGTGCAGTGTACAGCTACACCACCCAGCTCCAGAACCACTCACCGTGGCTTCTGGAGAACAATTCTACAGGAGCAAGAGCTTTCCTTTCCTTTGTTTCTGCTTCTTGGTTTGGTTTGGTTTGGTTTTTTAAATTTCAGTGTTTTCTTCCTAGCTGTTATAGGCTATTCTCTTGAGCAGGAGGAGATCTCTCAAACATGCTAGCTTTACTTTGAGTTTGGGCTTTGAGGTTTGATGAGCAGGAAGAAAGCAGCCAGCAACGACTGTGATTTGAAACTGTTATAGCTGCAGTCCCTAAAATCATATTAAAAGATGACAAAAGCCATAAAAAATCTCAGTGTTCCCTTTTGTTGCTGCGTTCTGTCAGGCAGGAATCTCCTTCTCCAGGGAGACACTGGAAAGGCTGATATATTTCTTCAAGAATAATAATAAAAAATGCATACAAACCAGAATTTCTCCTGTCATGGGACTGTGAACTCATTAGACTGCTGCATAATACTTGTATACCCAGCTCTCCATGGCCTAGGCACACAGGTAGAGTAAATTCTGGGATCATTTCTTCTGGCATCAAAACGTTTGCTTGCTTGCATTAACTTTAGCTCAGGACCTGGTTTTCCTGCAGATTTCTCTTTGCTGTGTGAACTTTGGTTTGGAATAAGGCTTCTTACCAAACCAGTTTTGCTGCAACAACCTTTTGCATAGATGGGGGTCATCAAACTAAAATCTCTCTACCTTCTTACAAGTGGAATGCCTCTTTGTGTCCAGTGGAGGGGTGGGGTGTTGAAGCCTCTGCAGATCTGGCTCCAGGGGTGTGAGTCTGAGCCTGGTTTTTACACTTCTGAGCTCTAACTCAAGCCACCATACACACAAGAGGCTTCCTAGGCGAAGGCCTCACAACTTTTGAGGAGTACTAGTCAAGCAAATCAAATCAATTCCTGCTTAATTTCTGATTTGGAACAGAGCTCTGATCCACCTGCATTTCAGGTACTTGGGCCATCTATCCCAGGAGCCAACTCTTGCTCACAAGGAGGCACATCAACAGCTTTGTTCCTGGCTAAACTCGAGCAGGCTCAGGTTTACATTAATAAAAACCTGTAAGATGCCATCATTTCATAAGCTAATGCAAATCAGACTCTTTGCTGGTGCCCTTGAACCTTCTTTTTTTGTGAGCACACAGTCTGGCTTTTGACTGCTCAAGACACATCAAGAAGAATACACCAAAAGAGAAAAAGAAAAACATGTTTAATGAAGACCTGAGTGCTGCAAGGTTAAAGAAATGAGCTAGCCCAAATTAAATTTAGTGCTGGTAGCCTGCTGGGTCAGTTCCTTGCAGCATGTTCAGGGTTAGGATGAGTGTATTACTACTGTGAGGCCATTTGTGTGGGATTGGACTTAATTCTCTTGGAAATGTGCAATCATAATTATTTGGTTTCTTTCAGTTTGAAGCAACACAGAAATGCTACATCTTCTGAGGGTGTGGGAGGTGAAGTGCCTTCTTTTCTTTCTCTCTTGCTCTTTCTCTCACATGTCTTTTTCTACCAGGTCCTAATGTGTGACAATAAATAGTCCTGGGTGAATTATTCATGCTGAATAATTTTTGTTGATATATTTCCCCCTGGAAGCTCTTCAAGCACATTGTGATTTTTTCTCGAAAGCGTTTGAGAAATGCCCCTGGCTGTGTGTGTGACACGTGGGATGGTTTCCCTTCTCCACTTGGATGACTGGCTCTCTGATAATGGCTCTGATGGGAGTGCTCAAATGGGTCAGGAATGTGGAGTATGTCCAGGTCTTACGAAGTTTTTTTTGTGAGTCATGGGATTTCCACCAGGCCAGAGCTTATTCCTTTGGTTAAAAAAAAAAAATAAAGAAAAAAGAGGAAACTTTATCTCTCTACAGGATTTCAATCCAGGTCCAGCTGCCCATTTTTCTCTTCTTGTGTTTTGGGTGAATAGAAGCCCACAAGAGCTCAAGCTGGCCAAGTTCATCTGGATTTTATAAGTACTTGTCTTAGGGACTCTTAGTTCCTACAGATTTTCTGTAGGCACAGAGGATGAAAGAAGCTCCACCAAAGGAGCTTTGTGGGGGAGCAGTCTGAACAGAATCCCAGCTCCCTGCTGACCACCAGGGAGACCACTGTGAGAGGAGGTGTCCCACATGCTCCATCTAAGTGAAAATCTTCAAATCTCAAGCTTTAATCCAGCAGTGGACAACAAGGAACTGGGGGTGTTGCAGGTCAAAACCAGCTTAAACTGTGAACACTAACAGGCAGCAGATAATTGAGTGTTAAGTGTGTGTATGGGTGAATGTCCCCCAAAAAAGGCTTTTGAAATCCCAAGCAGAAGCTTGCTACTTGCTAGACACAACTGATACAGGCTGTTTGTCCCTTTTGGAGCTAAACAAAAGTAGTATGAATTCTCCAATGAGTAAAGAAATGTGGTGCAGAGACATCTGTTAGGAGACTGATCACATATTGTGCTTTTGCAGACAAACAATTTGGATTGTGAAATCTAGGGCTTGGGATCCTGGAAAGCAGAGTTTCCCAAAAAGAAGGACTCCCATAAAGAAGAAGTGGCAATGGAAAAGAGAAGGCAGGTCAGGAAGAGGAAGATGATGATCTTGGCAGGAGGAAAACCCCTGGGAGTGGGAAGAGATGGAGGATCATTGCCATCAGTCCTGCTCTGTCACAGCATTGTGGACAGCCCTAGTGAGAGCAGCATGAAGCTCCAGGGTTAGAAGCTACACATCCCACTGGGTATTTTATCTTCTATATGCTTTCCTTGGTGTGTGCAGACCTGGGTGACTCTGCTCTCCATTCTACCCCACCCACCTCCTTCTACCCCCGAGGTTACCCTAACGAGGGCAATTTGTGCTTGCAAATTGATTTGCAATATAGGGATGCAACAGTATGAACTTTGCAATACAGTCATTAATCTGGGCTGGCACCTTTTAGGCAATGTATAAACATGGACTGTACCTGTCCCTGCTTTGATGAGTCTTGTTGAGGAAAGAAGATAAAGGACAGGGCCTTCCAGTATCTCAGGGGGGCTACAAGAAAGCTGGGGAGGGACTTTTTAGGCTATCAGGTAACAACAGGACTGGGGGGAATGGGGCAAAGCTGGCAGTGGGCAGATTCAGGCTGGATGTGAGGAAGAAGTTCTTCCCCAGGAGAGTGGTGAGACCCTGGGATGGATTGCCCAGGGAGGGGGTTGAGGCCCCATCCCTGGGGGTCTTTAAGGCCAGGCTGGAGGAGGCTCTGGGCAGCCTGATCTAGTGGGAGGTGTCCCTGCTCATGGCAGAGGGGTTGGAACTGGGGGATCCTTGGGGTCCCTTCCAACCCTGACAGATTCTGATCTGTTTTAGCAGAGGACTTTAGAGCCCTAATGGCTCAATGGTTGGACTTGATGATCTTGGAGGTCCCTTCCAGCCTAAAGGATTCTATGATTCTATAAACACAGAAAGGAGAAACAGCAGTTTCCAGGTTCATTCCCTTCCCTTCCCTTCCCTTCCCTTCCCTTCCCTTCCCTTCCCTTCCCTTCCCAAGTCAGGTTGGTTATAGCTCTGATGGTGGGAGGGAGGGAATAGCTTGGAATGACCTCATCTTATCTATGACCTTTCCCTGTTTCATCCTGAGAGAGGTGATGCCAAGAGATCCTTGAGAAAGAAAAAAAAAAGAGAAAGAAAGGGCAGGATAGAGAAGGAGAATTAAAAAAAATTTAAAAATAAAAAATTGAGATCTCACAAAGAGTCTTTTACTGAGGAGTCTTGAGCTTGGCATAGCACAGAAGGTTACCAGTAAGGCACAGGCAGGTTAATTTTTTTGACAGGTATTTTTTTTGACAGAGTTCTTCCTTTTTATGGTGAGCTGGAGATGTTGCATGAAGAGAAACGAAGTCCCTTAAGTGTTAAAAATGCAAAAGAAGCCACAACTTATTTTTTTAAGTTGTTAACATTGTATTTTTGTTAATAAATTCTTTCTTTTATGGCTTTGAAATACTAGTTCTTCTCTGTGACACATGTTCATTTGCCTCCTAACACGCTGTGCTATTCACCAGACTATTTCTTCAAGAAACATAATCTGAAAAACAACATTTTTAGGGACAGTGGGAGTTATCCCCTGCTCCCTCACTACATTTTCTTGCAGTGAAAGCACAAAGGAAACCACCTGGGCAATGAAATGTTGTGACTGGAAAAAATCTATACAGATGGAGGAATTAAAAAATGACAGGAATCTATTCACATAGATACACATAGTGCACCTCTCCAGCAAATGGCATGCTGTGAAGTGACTGGGAACCCAAGGGCAAATGGGCTCTCTGCCTAGCTCTGCTTTTTCACAGCCTCCTGAAGGCACTACCAGTCTTTGGGGAGGCTAAAACCTGGTGCAGGGAATTAACAATAACCCAAGTAAGGGTTTTATACCCTGAAGAGGTTAGCATCTCTCTTAACTGACTCATTTACATCCCCATCAGAGTAGGGTCTGGCTAAATTTGAGCTGCTCAGGAGCAAAGGCAGATGGTCAAACAGGATTGGCCAAGAGGAGGGGTTTTCACTGAGTGCTGGCCAAAACCAAAGGCAAATGGGACTATTGGGCTGAGCAGGCTGTGGCAAGCTGTACCTGTGTAGGAGCAGATGCCCATGTGGTCTGTCCATCTAGAGTTTCTTGCAGGATGAGGGCTGTAATTTTTTTTTTCTGAGAGGTTTAATGATTCAGCAAATTAAAATGAGTCTCTTTTTCTTGGCATGAATACTCTTCTCAGGATGTTCCTCTGCCCAAGACTGAAAATGCTTTCATAAAGAGGTGAAATTCAAAAAAGCCATTGACAAACAAATGAATAAACAATCAGGGAGCAAGAATGGAGAAGATACCTGCCCCTAAACAACTATGTGGCTGGTGTTAGGGTGAATTAAGAAAGTCTCAGCAGTAATCTGAATTTACAATATACACAGTTAACATGCAAGGGACACAAGAAAAAGAATATAAACCAGGCTTTTATTGATTCCAACCCAAGGGCTTTTTCTAAAGAGTATAACTTTGTAAGAATAGGAGATGTCTGATTAATACTGGGAGTAGAGAGATGTATTTGCTATGAATGGGGTAAAAAAGAAAGAAGAGCTAAAATATAGTCTCAAAAGGACCTGCATCCCAAGACATTATAACTCAGGCTTTCCTCACACACAGCTCCAGACAGAACAAACCCCTTGAGTAGAGAGGGTTGACTAGAGAGAAGAGTTTGGCTTCATTTGCCCCAGGGAAGGAGCTTTTCCTCCTGGCACCTCCCGGGTGCTCCTATGTTTGTGTGAACAGGAGAAATGACTGAGTTGAGTGGTTGCAACCAGCCTGGGTGCTGCATCTTTATTTAACATGACTATTAATGACCAAACAATCATGTTTCTTCACCCCAAACTGCACGACAGTCCTCTGCCTCTCCTGGGCTTGCTCCCACTGCCACTGCCTTTAAACTCTTGTAATGCCACTGGTTTGAGTGGAGCTAATCTGAAAGGTACACACATGGGAGGGAGATAAAAATCACTTCTCTCCATGCTGAATGACATGGCCGGCACTTCAGAGCTGGCAACTGCCTGTGTTTAGTGGCACCACCACACGCTTGGGACAGTAGATGTTGAAATTACATTAATCTGAACTGAATATTGCAAGCAAAAGTGCTGCCAAAACACACACCCCTTTTGGTAGCAGCGATGGAGGGCAGCCAAGGCTCCTCCTTCCACCCCCCACCAAGTGTTCATGCAGAGTCTTCAGAAAGCTGTTGAATGCACAAAGCAGGGGAATGTCATCGTTACCTGACAGCAACCATCACGTCTCATGGTCAGTAATGACCAGCTCCCAATCACAAAAGTGAGCTTCTGAAAGTGCCATAATTCATGGCAAAATGCTTGCTGCCTCCTGCCATCAATCATGTTTTTTTTCTAGGGTGTGGGTGAAAGAGCCATCTGTGCTGGTTTGCAGAGAAGGCTCCAAAAAGCTTGATGGATCAATATCATGGTCATCTTTCTGCCTATCTTCATTGGCCCAAGCTTGTCTGTCCCAGTGTCCCTTTCCTCTCCCCCAGACCTCCAACACATACTGACTCTGCAGCACCCATTCCTCTTGTCTACCTACTGGAAACACTATTAAACCCCCCACACTGGTAACCCCCAATTTTAACAAGTTGTCCTGGTTCCGTGTAAAAAGGGGTTCAGGGCAGGACCCACATGGAACAGTGGGAGGAGAGAGATGTATTTGCTATGAATGGGGTAAAAAAGAAAGAAGAGCTAAAATATAGTCTCCTCTCCACCCCTGAGAGAGAGACACTTTGGAAAAAAAATGAAGTATATTGTTCAACAAGGAACAGAAAACAAAAAAGGGAGGTAATAAAAATAATATATACAAAGATTAGTGGAAAAATACAAAAAATAAAATATACAAAACCCTCAGAAATGGTTCCAGGGTCTCACGGAGTGGAAGGACAACTTCCCTCTCTGAGCTCCAAGGCAGGAGTGAAATTAGAACCCACTCCCTGCCTCTTATCAGAGTGTGTGTGGGAAGGGGAGGGAATACAATGGTTTCACCCCCACCCGGGGTCCTCCCAGTTGCTGGAAGGTCAAGCCCCCATTCCAAGCTTCAAACCACAACACAAGTCACCTCTATACCTTAACTGCCTTTCTGCAGCATGGCATTTATTTTGAGCCTAACAGACATTATTTTAATTTTTATTTTTCATTTTTTTTTGTTGTCTGGAGCTACTCCTCAATAAGTTTGCAGAGCAGCCACCCTCCTATCTCAGTGCTCCCATTCCTGCCCTGGTCCAAGTGACTCATAGGTGGTACTACAGCTGTTGGAGTGCTCTTGGTGTTTTGGTTTGGTTTTTTTTTTCAAGGCATCTCTTTTGGTGACTAAAGCTTATGTAAGCAACCTAAAACCTCAGTATTGACTATATAAAACAACCACAAGAAACCCTTCTCAGACCTTAAGCTTCTGCAGGATTTAATTGGGGGGAATTTTATTTGAAAATGAAGCATCTCACCCCTCCCTCCCCTTCCCACTCCCCCTGTTTTCTTTCCTAGGCAGAATGAAAAGAGCAGATCTTGGATGGAAATGCACTATTTATAAAAATGAGCTTACCTCATTTTTGTAAGAAAGGAAAGACTGTCAACCTTGATTAGAAAGCAATAATTCTTAAAAGGAGTCAAGTGAGGTTGAATATCGTTGTTTTCTCTAGGCCTGAAGTGAAGTTTTCAGTAATTTTAAATAAAAAAAAAGAGGAAAAAAAATGAATATGCAACTCAGGAAATTAGTATCTCTGAGAACTACTGCCAGGGCTGTTAAAAAAAAAATAAAAGTCCAAAATAGCTCATCCTGTTTTAGAGTTGGAAACCTTCAAAAATGCTTAGAGGAGGCACCAGCAAACTATTCTCCCTTCTGGGTTTTGTTACAACTACAGCCCACCACAAGTTTGTGACAGTAGATTTACACTGAAGGATCACAATGCTGAATCAGGTCCTAAGTGTCATTCCTTTATCTGGTTGTTTCCTTCACCTTTTTTTAGCTCCTGCTTCTTGGCACAACAGTGGGAGATGGTCTCCTCAAAACTGGGTTTAAAGTTATTTCTTTAAGCTGAAGATGTGGTCGTGGACACCAATTTAAATCAATTGAGAAAATTCATTTCCATTTCATTCGAATTCATTCAATTCAAAGTCATTTCCTGATCAGAGGAAGCTAAATCCATCCAAACCAACTTTAAATAGATCCCAGTATTTGCACTGGCTTCACTAATTTGTTTTTAAAACACACCTTTCATTCAACCAGTGCAATTCAGAGAGTGGAAAAGGCTTTGCAAGGCAAAATGGCTTCTCTGGGAAAATGAACTCATATTTTACCACCCTGTTGTGCTAAAGGATTCTATGATTCTAATTGTAACCTGAAGAATGAAGAGAAAAAGCAATGCCATGCCTAAGGGGCATGACAGTAGGTGGGACTTTGAAAATATGCTGTGTCTTCACCATGGCTTGGGGCAGTCTGGGCATGGAAAGGTAGTTATGGCCTGTCAAAAGACAAAAATTAAGTTTTTTTACAAGAAAGATGTTTAATTTCTGAAACAGGCCACACTCTAGAGAGCTGATAACCCCTGGAGAAAGCAGTTGTACCTGTAGCTTGGGTGTTGTTTCACTCCTCTTTTTATTCTGTTTCCATCTTTTGGACTTGGCTGCTGTGAACTTTTCTCCTCATTTTATTAGGGAGGGAAAATCTCTTTTTTCCTGGAAAGAGGGACAATTTTGCAACACAGAGGAGCACTACAGGAAAGCCTTACTCAAGAGACTTGAAGTTAATCCCAGGGTTAGACTCGTGACCATTCTTTGGGTTGTTGGGGTGGGATTTTTTTGCTGCCTCCACGAGCACTGTTGTGTCTACTCTGCAAGTGACAGAAATTCTGTGCTTGACTCAAACTTAGAAATCTGCACAGTGTGTTTGGTTTGTAGCCCAAATGGATTAGAAATCTACTTAATCACCTCTAAATAATGGATACTCCAAATAACAAGCTAGACACAGAAGCCTATGTGCTGTTATTACCATTTTGCCAGCAGGGAAATGAAATGCAGAGAGTCACAAAACAGATCCAACCTCTCCTGTGCACCTTGAAGGTCACCAAATGTCTGTGCACATCTGCCTGCAACATCTCTCTGGGCTTCTGGGTGGGTGGGAACCAAGAAGGGAAGAGAGGGATTCACCCACGTTCACTTTAGTTCCTCCATCATGCTGCTGATCCTGCAGGGACTGAACTCCTGGGCTGGTCATGTCTTATTGAACAAGGTGTCTTCTTCCTCCTTTAAGGATTGAGAGAGCCACCAGGATGTTCTTCCACATACTAAGGTTGCAGATTACCCAGTTTTGTTCTGTTGTTTTTTGTGTCATGTTTGATTAGGTCAAAGCAAAATGTAGGTTATGAGATTAACTAAAAAAAAAAAACCTTATCTTCTCCAGAGTATGACATTTAAAAGGTTTTTTACTGTGTCTTAGACTCTAAAATAATATAAAAAGAGACTGGCAGACTAGCACCAGTGCACAAATTTAGGGATGGTGTTGAGTGTTGCAGCAGGTTATGAGCTCTAGATGTTCCTTGTAAATGTCTCCCAGCTCTGAATGGTGAGGACAGGGTAGTAGATGTAGTTCTCCACTCCAGAGCAGGTCAGTGAGCACAGATAAAGCTTGGTGTCCTTTCTGGTGGACAGAAAGGCACCTTTTCTTGGTGTTTCAGGCCTCTGCCCCAGAAAAGTCCATAATGCTGCACCGTTCCACTTGTTGCTTGGTTTCACTGTGGAAAACACACCTAGAAGTGTCTTCATTTACATATGACAGAGATGCAAAGCAGACTTTCTTCTAGATTTGATGTGACCCAGTTTGTTACCCATAGGCTAATGTCACCCAGGAAGTGCTATGGGGTTGCCTGCAGCTGTCCTCCCATTTTTATCACTGAGATGAGCCCATGGAGCCCAAATCATAGAATCATAGAATCCTTTAGGTTGGAAGGGACCTCCAAGATCATCAAGTCCAACCGTTGAGCCATTAGGGCTCTAAAGTCCTCTGCTAAAACAGATCAGAATCTGTCAGGGCTGGAAGGGACCCCAAGGACCCCCCAGTTCCAACCCCTCTGCCATGAGCAGGGACACCTCCCACTAGATCAGGCTGCCCAGAGCCTCCTCCAGCCTGGCCTTAAAGACCCCCAGGGATGGGGCCTCAACCCCCTCCCTGGGCAACCCATCCCAGGGTCTCACCACTCTCATGGGGAAGAACTTCTTCCTCCACTGTGCTGTGTCCTATCATGACTAAGGTGTGTTCCCTCTCATCAAGATGAAACAGAGCACATTGGAACCTGAAGCCTGGAGGTCTCCAAGGTGGATAATTAATGGATAATGCTAATTAATGCATTCAAAATGGCTGGGCCCCTGACAAGCTGCCAGGGTCCTACAAAAGGGTATTTTTGTAGAGCATACAAGAAGTTCAGAGTGTGTAGCCAGGCACAGGATAAAAACTTGCAGCCCACCTTGTAATTTCTGGTTTCATAACGTGGCCTCTGAAGCTGAACAGCTGGACTGGTAAGGTGGAGAAGGATGGGGGAAGAAACAGAGGCATGGGGAGAGGGAGGACTTCTGCAGGATTGCAAGGGAAGCCTGTAGCAGAGACAAAATTGGATGAAAATTAAGTCTGGTGGGACAGGCTGTTTGTTCACAATTTGAGAAACAGGAGTGAAACAGCCTTTGATGGGGCTCAGGCCTGCTCATGTACACCTGTAATGAAGGCATGCTAGAATTTTGGTCTTCAGCCATAAATATCTCAGCAAACCAGCCTTGCTGAGACTCCTACTCTTCCTGTCACAGGGCTTATGAGAGCATCCCTATTCAAAATTGTACAGAAGATTGAAAGTTGGACCAGTTTGTCCTCATCAGTGATGCAGAAAGAGTCTGGACAGAGCAGATGTGGAAGAAGAATGACAAGGATCAGTCTGAAGAGGACAGACTGAGAGAGTTGGGGCTGTTCAGGCTGGAGAAGAGAAGGCTCCGAGATGACCTTATTGTGGCCTTCCAGTATCTTAGGGGGGCTACAAGAAAGCTGGGGAGGGACTTTTTAGGCTATCGAGTAACAACAGGACTGGGGGGAATGGGGCAAAGCTGGAAGTGGGCAGATTCAGGCTGGATGTGAGGAAGAAGTTCTTCCCCAGGAGAGTGGTGAGACCCTGGGATGGGTTGCCCAGGGAGGTGGTTGAGGCCCCATCCCTGGGGGTCTTTAAGGCCAGGCTGGAGGAGGCTCTGGGCAGCCTGATCTAGTGGGAGGTGTCCCTGCTCATGGCAGAGGGGTTGGAACTGGGGGATCCTTGGGGTCCCTTCCAGCCCTGACAGATTCTGATCTGTTTTGGCAGAGGACTTTAGAGCCCTAATGGCTCAATGGTTGGACTTGATGATCTTGGAGGTCCCTTCCAACCTAAAGGATTCTATGATTCTAAGACAGGTGAACATAGCTGCATGTGGAAGCAAGTGCACATACTCTTGTTTTGCTAATTGTAGGTGATCTCCTAGGAAAAGATCATTATTCCTCAAAGGACTTGACCTCAGCCACCAACAGAGTCTGTCCAGAGGCTCCTACAGATGTGAGTGGAGCTGCAGCAGGCCTTTAGAGCTGGGATATTCTGAGGAATAAACAATATTCTGTTTTCCAGTCCTCACAGAAAGCTGCAAAGATAAGAGGGCTGCAAAGAGATAGTTGAGTGCTCCACAGTTCACACTCACAGAGACAACACAGCTCTGCACCAGCAACACACCCACAGTATTCTTGCAAACTCCTGAATGGAAACTTTCCAAAAACAATACCACAAAATACATATCTGCCCTTCTCTTTGTGATAGGCAGCGGTGTAGTTAAGGGTAGACTTGGTTAGACAGAGTATAATCACTTTTTATTTTTGGAGGCAAAAGTTTGCCTGCTTTTTGGCTGCTGTAAGTGTGGGTACACCAGGAAAAAAATACCCAAAGAGCTTGTTTACCTTACATCTCTTCCAAACTTTTCACTTACTGAAACTGCCCCTGAGATGCTCTCCTTTATGTCTACCATAGTTTATGTGATGGGGCTGTGAGAGGAGCCTTGATAACATCCCAACAGCTTGATAAATCAGACATTGTCTTCTCATAATTGTCTGGGACACCAATTAAATGAAACAAAACCAAACACACCCCAGAATTTTCCTTACAGATTCCTTTTCTTTCCTTGCAGAACCTATTCCTGCCAGTCCCAAGGGTGGCTGGCTCTCTTAGCTGGCTTCTCTCTGACTTGTCCCCCACTGAAAAGCATGAAAAGTCATTGCTCTTCACAAGAGTTCATCTCCATGGCTTGGCTTTCCAGAATTTACAGCCACATTGACGTAGACATACAAGTGACAAAAGCACTGTGGTAAAAAGTCTTATCTGGCAGCTGACTTGCTGAAAGGGCCAAAATGGAACAGACAATTTGCTGTATCTGATCAGAGGACTGTCAAACAGTCAAGGTTTGCAAAAAGAGCTGCCCAAAAGAAGAGATTTTGGGCATGTGCAGAGGTCCATGAAAAGGAGTCTTCGTGAATCTTCTCCTCAAAAGTCTCAGTTGTTCATTAAGCCAAAGAAAGGCACAGGAAAGAGTTAGATGTGTTGTTTGGAGGTTTCCTTTGGCAAAATTGGACAGTTTTTGCAAGGTTTGGCAGGAAACCATCAAAGCTCACTGAGGAGCCTGTGTCAAGGTTCTAAGGACCCATTGCAACTCATTGTTGCCAAGAATCTGAGGACCTGTCACCTTGGGATCCACCCTTCCAGGTGAAAAAACTGGAGGAGATCAAAGGTCCCATGGCCTATTTGAATCATACTCATAATTTCTCAAAGTTCAGGAATATTCTGGTCCAAGACCAGCCTTATTTCCTAATAGATAAAGGAGAACAGATCCAAATCTTGCTTGTCAAGCCAGATCCAACCTTCTCCAAAGTATATTTTTCAGCTGAATGGTTCTGCTCCTTAAATATCTGGGAAGAAACTCAGCAAAGAATTCAAACTACAGGAGTTATATGATGACATAATGTGTTTATCTTTTGCTATTTCTCCATGTTTATTTAAAAAGCCCCCATCAGGATGACTCCACACACTTGGGTAATTAGTTTAAATTCGCACACAGCTATGGATAGAAATCCAAGATATCTGAATTTGCTCTACTGCAACGGTTCCTGTGCCAAAGCAAGAGGCTTCCCCAACTTGCCATCTTGATTTGCTCAACTTGTCATCTCCAATAAAAACTAAGAAAACAGATGCATCTTGCCAGGATAACCCCAAGGCAGTGAATTCAATGAGAATTCTCCAAAATGGAGAGCCTTGCAGGGGGAAATACCAGTTTCACCTGCTATCAGTGTGTCCTTCCTAACCCAAAAGATCTCTTTGCCCAGGTCTGCACCTGTGGCAATATCATGTGCTGGAGAAAGCTCTCTCAAACAGCCACGAGCCAAGCACACTGGCTAAACTCATCTATTCCTCTTTGACACTTTATATTCTGCCTTATGTTCCAGTGGTTATAAAACTCTAGCCTTTTTGGAGCTCTTCCACACTGGAAAATTGCATCATGATAAAACACAACCCCGAGGAATCCTGGTAACTAAGACAATGCTTAAACAGGCTGCTAAACATTGAAGGCAGACAGGGAGTGTTGTATTTAACATCACATCAGCTGGTTGTGGTTAAGCCCATGGGCTGACCAGCTGCCACAATGCTAAACACGATGGTGTCTGCCTGCACTGAATGTTTAACAGTGTGTTAGCAGCCCAAAAATCTCAAGGGTCTTTTTTTTTCTTGCATGATCTGGTTTTCTAGCAGAGGCAAACGTTAGACTGATAGATGTGACTGCTGAGAGGTACCAGATTAAGAATCATAGAATAGAATCATAGAATCCTTTAGGTTGGAAGGGACCTCCAAGATCATCAAGTCCAACCATTGAGCCATTAGGGCTCTAAAGTCCTCTGCTAAAACAGATCAGAATCTGTCAGGGTTGGAAGGGACCCCAAGGACCCCCCAGTTCCAACCCCTCTGCCATGAGCAGGGACACCTCCCACTAGATCAGGC
Source organism: Merops nubicus (assembly GCF_000691845.1). NCBI lineage: Eukaryota > Metazoa > Chordata > Aves > Coraciiformes > Meropidae > Merops > Merops nubicus. The sequence continues at coordinate 20,727 of NW_008618336.1, forward strand.
TGCCCAGAGCCTCCTCCAGCCTGGCCTTAAAGCCCCCCAGGGATGGGGCCTCAACCCCCTCCCTGGACAACCCCTCCCAGGGTCTCACCACTCTCCTGGGGAAGAACTTCTTCCTCACATCCAGCCTGAATCTGCCCACTTCCAGCTTTGCCCCATTCCCCCTAGTCCTGTCCTTACTTGATAGCCTAAAAAGTCCCTCCCCAGCTTTCTTGTAGGCCCCCCCTAAGATACTGGAAGGCCACAATAAGGTCACTGGATTGGGCCAGTTTACATGGTATTAATTACATGGTACTCTGATTCATGTCAAGGATTTCATCCTTTTCGTTGAGCTTCTTACTGGAGCAACTGCAAACACCACGTTAGCTCCTGCCCTGCCTCTGTTCCTGCACAAAGTTGACTCCAGCACAGGTTGTTCACCAATATATTCACCAATGGTGAACGCAGCAGACACATGGCACCCTGAAAAAGCTTATTTTTTTTTACAAAGGTCTTATCCAAGCAGAGGAGAAAGGAGAGACAAATGCTGGAGTGATACTTCTGCACCAACGAGATGGTGAAGGAAGAAGGGACAAGCATCTGCTTTCCTTCATGTGATTGGGCATGATGGATGGGAAGGACTCTCAGCTTTGTAATGTAAAAGGAGAACACTCAGTTAACTCTACGAATGGATCAGTTCCAGAACTATTTCAGCCCCAAGAAATATGTGACATTTGGATGTCTTTTTTTTATTTATGATGAGATATCAGACTCCTGCAGAAACAATGGATCCGTATGTGAATGGTTTAGAAATTAAGGCCAAGTTTGTGAGTTTTTGCAGCTTGATGCATGACAAACTCCCCACGAGACTCTTGGGATGACCAGATATTTGGCTTTTGAAAGGGAAAATAAAGGCATGCAACAAGTGAAATCAGTGCTTTCCCTGAAAACGAGGGGGAAAAAGAAACCCTCACAAATGACCCACGTGGCTTAAAAGTAGGAGATGGAAGCCTAGGTAAGTATTATTCAAATAACATCTGGTCTGAGAGATGGGCAGCTCTCATTGAAGCTTTTCCATAGGTTGAAGTGCTGTTTAGGGTCTTTCTGCTCAATTTAGCTGCTGGTTTCTTAGTCACTGTAATTATAGCTTCAGCTGCACTACTTAAAATTACAAAGTTATTGAGACTTAGTATTTTGAGGTTTCTTTACACCTGCCAAATTTTACTGAAAAATAATGAATGACTTCTGTTATGAGGCAGAAAATGATGAAAATAATGAAGGAAATGTTGAATTTGTCTTTCCTAAGAAACTGGGTTAAAAACAATGTGCTGGATTTTAGCTAATGATAGACTTTTTATATATATATTTTTATACTTTTTCTCTATTTTTACAAGGGAAAAGCAGTTAATAATGGAGCTAGTGTCAGCAGCATGGGTCCAAACAGAAGAGATGTTTTAGCTCATGATAGAATTTTATATATTTTTTTTATTCTTTTTCTCTATTTTTACAAGGAAAAAGCAGTTAATAATGGAGCTGGTATCAGCAGCATGGGTCCAAACAGAAGAGAGAAATTTAGAAGATACAAAGGGTGAGTCTGAGGCTGTGAGAAGAGCACTCAAAAAAGAGAATGGGCATGTTAGACCCTTTCATGCAAGCACAGGGGCTCCTCAAGGATGAAAAGGAGCATGCACAGGCTGCTGCTAAATAGGCTGAGGAAGGATGAGCTGGGAGAGGAGATGATTTTAACAAAACTAAACCTTACATGGCATCCTTCTCCTAACCCTATTTTCACTTATGAAGACCCTAAACCTGGACACAGATCCTTCTATGTGAAATAATAACCATGCTGGGGATCTAGTTTTGGAGGTAACCACCACGATTTAAACAACAGCTAATATCAAGTGAAATTCCCTCCAACTTCATGGTGTTTCCAATGTTATTGGTATATAAGCTGGGCTGAAGAGGGTTTCTTCCTGGGAAACCTCTTGGGAGGCAACTAGCATCATATAGATGGAGGTGGAATCCAAACCTCTCAGAAGCCTGAGCAACGTGTGACAACAGAGCTATAGGGTAGTTTCAGATGAAGTGGGTATGAAACTGAAGATGGGGATATTGGCTATAGGAAGGATGAAGAGCATCCAGGCTGTAGAAATTCTGCACAGAAGAATGACTGGGAGGATGAGAAGGGCACAGGGAGGGAGATCTGCTCTTGCCATCTAGTACAAGGGAACAGCAAGATATCAATGAGGCCATGCCAGAGATGTAAATCTGGGCCAGGGGGAATTCATCTGAGGAAGAGAAGATTTAGGAGTCATCAGCTTAAAGATGATAAAAGAGATGTTTGGAGACAATGGAGTGTCCCACAAGGAAAGCATATTAGAGAAGGAGGGAAGGGCAAGTGGAGATTGACAGACAGGCTACTGGGCATGCCAACTGGGGTAGGGAGTGGGTGGAAAAAGGAAGAGTATAGAAACTGCTGAAAAGCTGAAGAAGCTTGAAGAGGAAGGAAAGAAAAAAGAAAAGAAAGGAAGGCCACATTTGTTAGTAGAATAGCTGAAACATATGGATTCATGGATGGTCTTCCATAGGATTTGACTCCAGCTGAGAGTTTCCAGTGACAGGGAGTGAGCTGCAGAAGCAACAAGTGCAATATTCAGGTCAGGTTGCATGCTATGGAGATGAAGCTGAATATTTTGACTTCAGGATGACTGAGAGATTATTGAGTGTGCAGAGCACTGGTAAACTCTGAAAGTGGGATATAATGAGCCAAAGGGGTAGTTCATTCTCAGGGCATACCCAGAGTTTTCACTATGCCAAAGAAACATTGTAGATAGTAGTGAAGTTGCAGGAGTCCTCTCCACTGTGTCCTAAGCAACTTGCAAATCTATTACCAAGGCCAAGGGACCCTCCTCACCAAAAGGGAAGCAAGACTGCTGATGGGTATTTGTTGTCAGTGCTGATTTGCCTCATCCTAGTAAGGATTTCACTTCTAAATTTTATGGAAAAAAAAGAAATACACATTTGACCTAAATTCCATTTCCATGTCTAAATCAAGGGCTTCCTTGTTCTTGCTGGACCCCGAAGTGCTTTGGTTGAAAGATGCACAGGGACAGGATTAATCTGGGCTGAAGGGATCATGGTATGATGCTGTCTGAATTTCCCCTTAACACCAGTCACCCACAGCTCTAGTCCTACACCTCTGATGCCCCAGTGCTCTGAAGGGGAAGGAGGTAGGTGCTCCTCAAGAAAAGAAGTGGCAACAACAACCAGCCTGCTTTCCTGACTCCAGAGATGTGGTAGAGTGAGATAATTACTGATTATCTGTACTGCTGTAGTCCTTAGGATCCCTTACACTCACAGTTGTATTTTGATTTGGCAAGGGAAAAAGCTGTTGGGCATAAAGAGGATGTGTTGCATGGGATCTGCAAGAAATGCACCCTAAATAGTCAGGATTTTCTGCTTGCAAAGGCACAGGAGTGTGAAAACCCTTCTTGTATAGCCCCAGAACCATCCTGTTTATAGGGATAGCAGAGTGAGCAAACAAAACTGTTGAAGGATTTACTTGCTGAGACAAAATAATCCTGTAAGCTGTTAACCAGTGTTTATCCTTGCTGAACTTTCAGAACACTGTCATTGATAACCAAGTGGGACCTGCGTGGCACAAGCTCATGGAAAAAAACGAGCTGGACTTGTCCCTTCTTAATTCTAAGAAGCCTCTCAAGCCCCAAGTGGTGAAAGACATCACAGTTAAGATGCCAGTAAAAAAGAACAGCTGAAAATGGCACATTTTCTTGAACAGAAATGGCCTCAAACTGGAAATGGGGTGCTCTGGTGCAGTAAAGAGCATGGTCTGGTAGCAGGTTATATTGAGTTCTCCCAAAAAAGTGAATCCAAGAGTGCAGGAAGGTCACTGCCCTGGGGGAAGGTGTTTCTGCTCAGGCATTGGGGTGGCAGTCCAAGCACGTTGTAAGAGGTGACAGGAAGGTTAAACCCAGGCTAGTCATGGTTTATTTGTAAAGCTAAAGCCAAGGGGATATTTTTTATATGCAGGCTTGTTTTTAATTGGACCCCTGGTATTCAAAGACTCACAGGGCTTGGCTCTTCTCTGTTGGATGAAAACTGGGACTGCAGTAGGTTGTAAAAGCATTTTCATTTGGTGACTCTGCTGTAAAACTGAAGTAAGCTATTACTCAAGACCAAGTGTTTTTTTCCCCACAATGGAATGGATTCAGGTAAATATATATTGAATTAGAGGACAAATACCCAAACTTTTAGGCAATTATCTTCCAGAGATATGAAACCCACCTGGAAATACTATTTTTTTTGCCTTTTTCTGTGGCTATTCAATACTTATGACCATTGAGAACCTCATTAGATGATTCCCCTCTCTTCAGGAGTCAATGACATCCCTGGTTATCAAGATATATATGGTCTGTCCCACCAGAGTGGGATGGGCCAATTTCTGAGCTGTGTACCCAAAAACACAAACAGCCAAGAGGCTGATCTTACCTTCCTGGGCACCTTCACCACCACAGGGCTCTTCATGCAATCTGCACGACCACCTTGCTCTAACTGGGTACAAACTCCTTGGGATGCCTTGTGCCTCTTAGATTGTTCTTAGAGTCTTTGCTTGCTGTTAAAAGGGTGTTCATGCCACATAGATGTACAAACACAGCCCTCCCCTTGAGAAAGTGGGGTCTTTAGACCACAAGCAGGAAAATCTGCAGTGCTACAGCTAAACCCTTCATCTCCAGACACACACACAAAGCACATTTCCACTGGACATCTCAAGAGGTGGTTTCTGTCTGAAATGCAACATTTGTGCATGGATCTGTGAAAATGCAGAGCTGGTATGGCCTTCTGAACAGCTGCCAGGGCTGCTGAAGAACAGCAAGAAGATTACATTTTTCATCTGAATTCAGTAGGGTTCTCCAAATTGGGAGTAGAAGGGAAGTCAAGCCCAGAAAGCCTGTAATTATCAGCTAAATAAATAATTGAATGAATACAAATTCTGGGCTCAGTCCTAGTGTGACTTGGCAGTTTTGTGCTGTTTTGGGGAGACACAAAACAGTGCCAAAGCCCCCAGATCTAGCCTTTAGGGCTTCTTCTCTTGTAAGCAAGTCCAGGTGTCATGCAGAGGGGAGGACTTAGTCCTGCAGGTTAGCAAAATGCTTCAGAAACAGATACAAACTGACCAACTGGATCTTTTTTTCCCCTTTTTGTTTCTCAAAAGCTCAGCTTTGTTCCTCACCCCAATCTTCCATCTTTCTTTTTTGCTATTTTGTTTTTTTTTTTTTTTCATCTTTACATACCTCTAAATTTCCTGCCTTTTGGCTGGGACCAGGCATGCAAGAGCCAAATACTGTTATAGCTGTTTTTTTGTGTTGGTTCCAGCCCAATTGGAAGCAGGAAATACTAAAATTCTCCTGGGTAATCCTCTTCTCTGGAGACTTCCAGTCCAATTTTGCAGATTCATGAGTGTTACGTGCTTCAGGCAAAGTTCAGAGATGCAACCAAAGCCAATTGCTGCAGATCTGTAGACATGAGACTTGCAGGGAAGGCAGGGTGCCTCCTATGCCTGCAACACCCCTTGCTATCCAGGTGCCTGCTTGCACCAAACAAGTGCAGAGGGAGTTTAGATCTGAGTCCTAAATCCCACTGTTTCTGCACACTCCAGTACTTGATCTGTACAACTTATTGCCTGAGGGCTCAGGTTTGGGGTGAAACCAGCAGAGGAGCCATTTCAGGACCTGGAAACAACAAGAAGAATAAAGCAAGCAGGTTTACAACATCTTCACTTGGGTTCTCACCTCTGCTGCTGGAGTTTTTCCTCTTTTTCAGTGCTGGTGATGCTGTGCCAGTCATGCTGTACGACAGATTTGTCCAACATGGCACAAGTGTCTGGAGAAACTGTTGGTACTGCACGTCCTGGCAGCACTGACAACTCAGGGTTTGACCATTGGATGGAGGAAGGGCCAACTGGGCAGAACCCCCCAACTGCCCTGCACCCAAGCAACGTTTGCACTGGTTGAGGTGGGGATGGGATGTACAAACACTGCTGGAGCCCCTCCAGATCTCTTTCCTGGGGGCAGACAGCAAATTTAAACTTATTTGTTCTGGGAAGAGCCCTCAGAGACAACAGCCCTGCAAATAGAGTTCCTCTCCATGGTGAACATGAGCTCAGATCTGCTGATAGCAAGTAGGTTTAGGGCAGCTACCATGCAATGGCACTACTGTGTAATGGAAATTTCTGCTGGCAGTGAAAAGTGAAATCCTTTTGAGAAAGAAGAAGGAAAAAAAAAAGGCTGAGAATAATCTGGGGAGCTGTTGGAGGAACGGGAAGGGGTGAGTGCTGAGTTCTCCACATATCAGTGTGATTTTTATCACTGGTGCACAAATAATCCCACACGAAACCGCTGTCCTCACTGTGTGCTCAGCAAACAGCATGGACATGCAAAGATTTATGGACATCAGCCACTGTCAGACAACCAGGGAGATTTGCTTCATGAGGCCTGTTTCTGGGGGAAAAAAAAAACCTGAGCATTTGTTTCTTTGCCTGCTCTGGAGCTGATCAGAAGATACTCATTTAATAAGACTGTTATTTTGTATTGTTTGCATGACGTTGGCACGAGGTTAATGCCCACTGAAACTGGAGAGCCACTTTAATTGGCACTGTCCCCAAGGACACTCAGAGACAGGAGTCACCACGCTTATCAGCTGAACAGACAAGATGTGGTATGTCCCCTTTCCAAATGGGGAATTGATCCACAGAAATGATGAAGTCATCTACCCCACAGATATTCAATGTACAAACACGAGCATGCAATACTGAGCCCTGGTAAGAGGTTTAACAACACAGAAAACAATAGGCATTGTATACTGTAGGCTTATAAAATAGGACTGGGTGAAAAAAAAGGTTCTTTTCTCCCCTGAGAAATGACAGATTTTTGTCAAACACGTTTTGGCTGAAAAGTGGAATATGTGCTGATTGGAGTATCTTTTGTTTGGTAGCCTGCATTTATTTTGAGGCAAAAATGCAAAAGCAGACACCTCTCCTGAAGAATTCGTCTTTGACCCAAAAAAAAAAGAACAGTTTTCAATGAAAATTTGCTTTGATGAAGGATTTGCAGCCAGCTCTGATGCAAAATACCTTATGGTAGGTGCTCCCTTTCTGTTTGCTCTTGCATCCAGCTCTGCAATTCTGCACTGCGTTGGCCTTTACTCGAATACCACCTTCTGCTCCTAAGGTACTGCTGCCAACCTCAGCAGCTTGAGCCTGAATCTTCCTAAATTTGAGTGTTCAGGAGGAGGAGGAGGAGGGGATGAAGAAGGGAGAGACTAGCCAGGGACAAGGGGGAATTCAGATTCCAGGTTTAGAGGACAGGTGGCCAGTTTTGGTTAGGGAATTAAAAACAAACACAATATTTTAGCTGTTGTGGTCACAGAGAAAAGCAAGAAAATGTTAGTCTCACAGGCTCAAAAAACATTCAGCCACAGGAAAAGATTCCTAATTTACTTCTTTGTTTGTAATACTAGAGGTTGAGGGCCCTGAATGGACCAGGTTGCACCACAACTTGCTGTGCCTGGCCCATTGCCACCAGCTGCCTGCCCCCAATCCTGCAGAGCCTCCAGAGACCTCCAAAACCTGGGTGCCATACACCAGCCCTGGGCATGAGGAGGAAGGTTTTGTCCCACTGCTAAGGCTGGCTTGAGGTCCTTCAGTGACTTCTGTCCAAACTACTGCATGCTGGTTTTGCCAACCCTAGATGGAATCTTCCTCTTCGAGCATGAGCCATCTGCAGGGATTTTCCTTCTGCCTGGATCTCCCTTCTGTTTGAAAAGTAAGGGTCATCTTCTCCCTTTAAAGCTTCTTCTGTGGTAATAATACAAGAAAGAAAAAAATTCTGTTTTAGCAGAGGACTTGGTGGTGTTGGCTTGATGGTTGGACTTGATGATCTTAAAGGTCTCTCCCAACCTAAAGGATTCTATGATTCTATGAAATCTTGGTTTTCCTTATCTCAGGTTAGTCACCACCCTACTCTGCCCCATGAACTTGGAGCACGTTGGCCTCTTCCTGGCAGTTCTGAGAGGCTTTTGGTGCAGGACCAACTAGGCTTGAGTCTCAACAAGACGTTGAATAACCTCAACAACTTTCAGCATGTCCATGGCACGGGAACGTGGGTGCTGAGGACAGGTTGGGTGCAGTTGGCATCTCCCTGGGCTGCCTGTGAGGTGCCAGGGGAAGATAGAGGTGGACTTCAACTGATGAAGAAATAACTCTGGGGTCATCTGGCAGGAACAGAAGCGGAACAGTCGTAAGAGGGCAGAGGGGGGTTGTGAAGCTAAGTGGAACTGAATAAGCAGAGGTTATTTATTGCAGGAAAACAAGAACGTGTTCAAAGGGTCCAAGCAAGGCACTTCCCAGTGGAGAAAGGCTGAGAAATGTTCCACTGGAAACATGCACCCCTGAGGACCAGACTCACCCATCAGGAAGGCAGTTATGAAGCTCTAGGAGTGCAGGGTATCATGCCTTTCCCTAAATTTTATTACAGAGGTAGGGGAAGTACTGTGGAGTCATGTCTAGGATCTATATTTCTCCTAGTCTGGGATAATACTTCTGTGAACAATACTTCTGTGAACAAACTCACGTGCCAAGATGCTTCAAAGGGTGGAAGACTGTCATGATGTAAGCTTCTTCTGACCCAAGTCCTAGGTAGATGCCAGTAGACCCCACCTACAATGCTGCTGAAAAATTCTTCCTCTGTCAAGAAATAATATCATTTAATTTGCTGGGACTACTCAGCTGCTATCATATGTCTTAAGACATGCAGATCAAATGCTCTTTATCAAAACAATTATACAAATTCTAGCACGTTAGGAGGATATTTAAATCAAAGCTAATACCAGATTCTGTGACATAAGCACCATAAAAAACATGCATCCAGCTATTTTTCTCTTCCTTGCCTGTCAATTTGTGTCTGAGTTATACCACGGAGTAATGAAAAGGTTATGCCAAGCATTTAAGACTAAATTCTCAGCTTCAAATACTATATATATATAAAAAAGCACAGTTTTTAGAGGAAGATGTCTCCAGGGGGCAAACTGGGTGGCCCTAAGAGCAAGAAGTGCCACATACAGTTACTTGGAGGACAACATACATTGTTTGTGAATTAATTGCGTAGCAGAAAATGGGTTGAAAGGGTGAAAACCACAAAAAAAATGTGGGGAAAAATGTTTGCAGATCTGCCTATAGCTCTTGAAGTCAAATCAATCGAGTAGCTACAGTAGCAAGACTTTTTTTTGGGGTGGGAAAGACCAGTGTGTTTGTGTGTATATGGGTATTCTTAATACCTCTGTCTCTGTCAATACAGATACATTTAACATTGAATCCCATTGAATTGGGTCTGTTGAAGTGGCCACTAAGCCAAGACCATTTTTGTATCACTTACTAGGTGGTGGGAGAGTTTGAAGCACTTTTGTTCAATGTTTATCAAAGCATCTGCATCCTGTTATCACCTATTCTCCATTTGTGACCAAAAAGCTGTACCTAATACCAAATGTCTCTGTTTTTTTCCTTCAATAATTTTAGCATGACTAACATTTACATTTCTTCCAGCCTCAGAGAGCTGCTTTTTTTCTGTCTTTTTCTAACTGTACATTTCCTAAGTTCCTATTCACCAGCAGGTGATAAAAACCAGTCTGTGCTTCCTCAGCTTATTTTGCTCGTGGAGAGACTTCTAAGCACTCACATAAAAGCTTTATTTTGGTCCTTACTACTTTGTTTTCCAAAAGCTACCATAAAAGCAGCACTTTAGATTCAAGAGGGAGTGTACACACGCATATATATATGTACAAAAAACCCTCCACAAACTCTGCTGATTACAACTAAATTGTAAATAGCTCTTCTAGCAGGAAATCCCCTAACTCTGCCTGAGTCTGTGCTACAAAAGTAGAAGATGAGTCAGGTTTCCCAGTAAACAGGACCAGAAACCAGTGGCAGTGAGGAAAAGCAACAGCCACAAGGAGACTTGTTGTGACAAGACTATCATTACCTTTTTTGTCTGTCAAGTATGTATTAATGAAGGGTATCTCAGTTACTGTGTTCTTACTTAAGGGACCAGAGGCAAATCAGACAGGCTACAACTGCTTTCAACATGAACAGGGGACTTTTAAGTATTTTTTTAGCTGTTAATTCACTAAAACTCTAGTACAGATTTAAAGTTTCATGAACAGCATCATCAGGGAAAAAAAAAGCTGCCCTGGGCTCATGAATTATCTGGAGGATCCTCCTTCTGGGAGCTCACGACCCTTTTGTGGTGCATCACACATCTGGGGCACCAGGGCCTGACCCTTCCATACAGCTAAAAATGCACCAGTTAGGGCTGTCTGAGAAACTTGGTTTTCAATTGGCCATCAAGGTTTGGCTAGAAGAATAAAATCAGGCAGCAGAACCAGCTTAGCCTCACCTGGCATGTTCTCCCAGTTTTTCTAGCTGAAGTAAAACCCTGTTTGTGGTTTGGAGTGAGTGAATATCTCATACCAGAAGAAATTACATTTTCCCCTCTCTGATACTAATGAGCAAATCAAAGGAGAAAAAAAAAGGACTAGATGTGAAAAACAGACTGTGAAACTGGGGAAATGTGCCTCTTTTATCCACTGGTTCAGTGGCCATGGCACGCACCCCCTCCAGCTGTGTTCTACAGAGAAGCTTCAACCCAGATCTTAGCTCACAGTGCCCTCATCACTAGGTGACACAGGAGGGACACAGCATCTCCTGCTGGCACCAGTCTCCTCCACATGGTGCCACGGGCAGTAAAATGCATCTCTGCTCCATCTATTCACAAAGAATTTGGCCCATCGTGTACAGCAGTGGCATCAAGAAGAGAGATTGAGGTTGACCCACAACTCCAGGAAGATATGTGGGGTGTGTCTGAGGCACACAGGAGTCAGGAGCTCAATATATGGAATTTGGAGGCTAAATGGTTGCTGAATAAAATTGTACAGCTCTTCCTGCAGCGTTGTACCAAACCTTTCAAAGTACATTGGTGTAGTACAGACTTGGAAGCTAATCCTGAAGTTGATTCATATTTTAAACCCGTGACAACCCAAGAACTGAGGCAAGATATATTATTAGGTTGGTAGAAAGAGGGAACATGAGAATTCTAAGTATGGTGGCCTGGAAATATTATTTTAAGTGTTGGTGGGAGGAGTTTCAGGGAAAACCAGCAGGATGGGGTGAAGATATGGAGTGACAGCTGTGACAACAGCTGTATGTGACGCTTGGGACAATTTTAGATGGGAGGAGAAGAAACCAGAGAGAAGGGAATGGGAGAAGAAGATTTACAGAGATGCTCTGCTATTTCAAGTGAGAGTTTGGATGTAGAAGGGGATAACTGTTCCTCAGGGTTCCTGAATTATGTCTCCAATATATATTTGCATTAGATCTGCTAGTCTGTCCTTTGTTGCCTGAAGCCCTGCCCTAAGGTTAATAATCATTTTTTGATTAATTTTTTGCACAATAAGCAGTGTTTTTTAAAAGAGTTCCTACTGAAATTAAAGTGAAAACCAGCCCAAATTCCTACTTTCCTCACAGAAGAAGCGCAGAGAATTGTACTCATTATAAAAACTAAAGGGAAGGCTGCAAGCCTCAAAAGGCAAAGCATGATTTGTGTCCAGAAACTGGTTGTATTTTGTTGAAGCTGCTTTTTAACACCAGTGTAATTAAAATAAGTTGCTCCTGCCCATTCCAGTCAGGCAGTTTGGCTTCGGCGGCCGAGCGAACGAGCCGCTCGTTGTGGCTAAATTGCCTTTAAACTTGGTTTATTTTTGCTCCTTGCTTTTTCCTTCGTTGAGGATCTGAGATTCCTGCAGCAAGCCGTGCCGTGGGGGAGGTTTCTTCATTTATCAGCCTATTTTACAATCTTTTGCTTCACTTCCTAAGCAGACAGATTGATGGAATAACTACCGTACGGCGGTGCCACAGCTGTAGAAGTGCACGTTCTGTTACATTTTGGCATGGGGCTGTTTTCACACACTGGATAGTTTTTTTTTTTTGGTTGAAGTAACTCTTTTTTTTCCTAATACCTCCAGCCACAAAGTAGTTTCATCTCAGCAGATGTCTTAAGCATAGTTCAGCTGCATCAGCAGATATTCCGGCGATGGTATTGCTCCCCTGTGACTCTCAACAGGGATTTTATTTAATTTTATATTTTTTTTTTTTATTTAAGTGCTGGCAACGTGGTTTATTTATAACAAGGAACATATTTCAAGAGCGTTTTCTATATCCATATCTATTTCTTCCATCTTTATCTCAGTCGATAGAACTTCGCCTTCACATTTAGACTTTTCTTTTCCTCCTCCTCCCTGTGCTTTCTGCTCCTCAAACAGCAGCAGGGCTAAGAAATGTTTGGTGAAAGTGCTGTCTGACCAGTGTTACAGCCCAGAGCAGACTCAGCAGCACTATGCAAACATTTTCTTTACAGCATTACTTCTTTCACCTACCAGATCTATCAAGCTAAAAGTTTGTAACGCTGCTTTTTTTTTTTTTCCCCCTCCTGTGTGTTTCCATCTTTCTGACATCTGGAAAAAGTGGTTTTTTGACTTGGTCCTTCCTGCATAACTTCTGTTTCAACTTGATTCACGAAAAAAGATATAGTGCTTGCCTAGGGTTTGGGTGATTAAGACCATTTCTCCTTTTGCCTGGCAGCGCTACAAGTCTTTGGTAGAAGGAGCCCCAAAAGAACTACTCTGGGAATTGTCACATTTTATGATGTATGACCTTCTTTTGCTTTTTAATTTTACCACAAGAAAAGAAGGAGCAGTCTCCCATCTGCACAGATCTCCTCAGCCTGCTGAAGGTCGAGGCTCAGAGCTGTTTAACCATTAAAATGAAAGGCCAAAATCCTGCAGAGAGTCCTCTCAGGTAAAGCTCCTGTCTCCTTTGTACTTTGCTTGATTAAAAATGGAGGGCCAAACCCTGAACAGATTAATAAACAGGCTTTGTTGGAGGATGGTCTGCTCCTGATTGGGGCTGGGACAGGGTCCTTTCCCTGAAAGTGGGACCAGTGGGGAAGTGGGACTGGTCATGCAAGGGCTGGGGTGTGGTAAGAGCTGGCATCTTTTTGCCTTCTTTGAAAGGGAGGTTGTTTTAAAGTCAGTGACTCTCCCACTGGCTGGGCCCCATACCTCCTTCTTCCAGATGCCACCCCCAAGCAGAAGCAGGGCACAGGCCAGTCACCTCTGTGCTCTCAGAACACTGACTAGTCTTCACTATAAATGCAGCTCCAGAAGAGCCATTTACATCATCAGTGAAGGAACTAGGGTAGGACCTTGTGCTGGACCTTATGGTGTAAAATGATCAGGGTGGAAGGCTTCCAGCTCCTGCACCTTAACAATAGACAAAGAGGAAGATGATTGAGCTATATTACATTTTTATTAGGTATGGTAAGCTGTCTTGGAAATGAGGTCCAAGCCCATGGGATCCTGCCACTGATAGGAGCTGAATGGTGTCTCCATATTTCCATCCCTCTTGGCGACAGGAAAGTGATTTCTTGTAGTGCTGAACTGTTAGCAGAGTCCTTAGCATGGGTTTGGCTTAGGTCAGCTGTCACCCTCTGCTCCTGGCTGGTGGATCCAGTTAGCATAGGGGAGGAGAAACTCCAAATCATACAAACATGGGCTATTTTCAGCCTGCTGCCCACAGGGCCAGAAACTGCTCCTTGGCATATTTCATTTCCTACTATAGGAGCATAGACTTCACTGCCCCTTACAATTTCTGTTATGGATGTGGAAAAAACATGAAAGAAGAAGCTATGAATGTCCCAGAAATCTGCTTTAAAGTCTCCCTCACTATCCATTGCTTGAAAGACTATTCATTTACCACCTTCATCTGAAGATGGAACTGTTCTAAAATGCTGATGCAAAGAATAATGTTTTTCTTTTCCCGCTCCCAACGCTAGATCCTGTCATGATTAATAAAGCCATTTAAAGAACATTTTTCATTTCTCTTTTCCAGCTGCCCTACCTTGCCCTGACCTCAAATTAGTTAAATGCAACGGTGACCTTCCTGAATGTGCCTTCGTTTTCCATGCTGTAATCCCAGGCTCTGTTTTGTCCAACTTAAAACATTGTTATAAGGATTAACTGCCCATCAGCAGCTCTGCTTTCACACCATCCCATGGCAGCCCTGCTTTACACCCCCTGTCATTCATGACTGTCTTGTGCTTTCACAGGAGCACCACTGGGGATGGTCCAAATAAAAAGGAGAAAGAACTTCTCTCCATTGTCCATCATCACAAAACACAGTCTGACCATTCAGCTGCAAAAACCTTCTCGGTGGGGTTAGTGGTGCAATGGAGAAATAATCAAACCTCTTTCCTTCATGCCCATTTTTAAGGTATCTGGGGCAGATCTGTCTCTAAACAGTACTGAAATGTGCACCAGTTTATCCACCCTTTGTGTTTTGGGCTCCTGGCTGCCCCAGCCTCAGGCCTGCCCCTCAGGTTGCTTGGTGCAGCAGTGCAGGTGGAGCCACTGGGGATGTCAAGATCATGGTGTTTGCTTCACCACAGCACTCTTAGCAATGGTGACAACTGAGCTGGAGATGGCAGCAGACCCTTAGCATGAAAAAGAAGGCTTATGATTGCAAGCTGTCTTTTTTAATCTTCTGTTTTCAGAACGTCCAAGGTGCCTTTTCTGAATGGAAACACTGTTGTTTCAGATCCCTTAGCTCCCACCTTGATTATATAGGTCCAACACACAGTGTCATTTGTGTGTCAGCCTACACACAGAAAGACTCCTCTGACCCCATGAACTCTGTGGAGTCTCAGCCTCCTCCCCCTTTGGCACTCTGTGCTTCACAGAACTCAGAACCTATTGGACTTTGCAGGACATCAGCACCTCCACCTTGCCACAGGAGCCCAGCAGAGAAACAATCCACTTACCTTATTCTTCTGAAAATGGGGCAAATTTGTGTTGTTAATATTTCACCGAGTACTGGTAGAATTGCCACCCACCCACATGCCTTGAATATGTGAGTTATGCCTAAATAGAGATGGATTTTTACCTGTTGAAAGTGGCAATCCTGTTCCCCCATTGCTAAACTTGCTCAGAAACTCCATTAAACACATGCATTTCACTCTTGTTTGGTTCTTTTCTCCCTTTATCCTGTTTCCCCTTCACTTTGGGATGAATTCAGCTCTGACAGATGCAACTTTAACTCCCTCCAATTAAGAAGAGCCACGTTTATTTTCATTATTTCTTTGCTGCACTCTCCCATCTTTCACTTAGAAATTAACCAGATAAAGTTCTCCATAATATGATATAAATACAGGATAATTCCAGAAACAGGAGCTTCCCCAATTTTTAAAACAATTTGGCCTCCTAAAGTGTCTGAATGTGGCTGTAGTTGGAGAGTGGAAATTTAATGCAGCGACATGCTACACCACAGTAACAAAGAATTTCAGCAGGTTGTACAATACTGTATTTCCATTTTCCCCCTAGCATCCTTGCAAATATGTGGCATTCATTTAAAAAAATATATTTAGCAACAAAATCCAGACCAATTAAACCAGGCTCAGCAGTGTCTGTCTAGGATCACGACTGAAAGCTGCTTTTTAGTTCTTTTAACTGAGAAGGCTTTACAACACAAGAACTGTTTGCAGGAAAAGACAAGAATTTCTGAAAAGAAATTTTCTGTAAAGGAAAATTCTGACACGCTAATTAAAAAAAAAAAAATCCCTAAATAATAATATTGAATTCTTATTTTTTTTCTGCTGAAAAAAAACCAAAGTGCTGAAAGTCATGTGGAAAAAGTTATTTTGTTTTAAGATCTTTTAGTTAAAAAAAACATATGCTGTTCTTCCTGCAGAGTAATAGCTGAGCTTCTTAGGAGACTAGTTATCCTAGAGAGTCTTCAAACCCTGATGCTGGTTGCTTGGTTGCTTCCAGCGAGCTAAAAGTGCAGTGATGGGGAAGGGTGAGCATTGAAACCCTGTGTCAGTTGAGGGAGTGAGGTCTGTTGTGAGTGCTGGAGTCCTGGAAGAGGACAATTTGTCTACTGAATGCAAGAAAAACACACCATGCCAAATCTATTATAAGCTCGTTGGCACCTTGGCATGTTTCAGGTGAATAAAATCTGTGATTCCCCAAACTTGCTCTCTCAGCAGGTTCCTTGTCTGGCTGTCTCCTTTTTGGTCCCAGAAAGCCTCTAGATGCTGAGCGAATACCTGTGTGCTGTTCCCAGCTAGCAGAGAAATGTTTCCCATGACTGCAGAAGCATGTTACATGCACAGAGAACCTGAGACAAGAGCCTGCTCATCATCATCAGCCCTTGATTAAGGTTTTAAAAAGACAGCCTCAGTGGTTTTATAGATCAGACTGTGAGTTAGGTGCTTCAACTAAGGAGGAGGAAAGCTGGGTGTAGCACTCTCATCAGTCTGAAGGTACTCAAACCACATTTACTCCTGAACCAGGGAGCACCTTGAGTCATGTCCTTGAAAATACAGTTGTGTGGGAGAGCTCCTCCAACCCTTCCTCCTGAAGTGGTGCTGGGGTGTTGCAAATAATGGGGGATTCCTATGGCTAGAATGAAAACCAAGAGGGAAGATGACTCAGGCTGCTGGGGGTAAGGGTGTTCAGCTAGTGCACTGTACCCTGGGGTTGTTCCATGCTCCAAGGACTGCTCATAGTTTCTTTTTTTTCAAATAGATTAAAAAAGAAATAGTCATGAGACCCTGTCTCTGTGTTACAAAGCCATATGTTCCTCCTGTCTGGATGAAAATTTTGCCACTTTTGTTGTGTATGTGCTGATGGGGGAAAAACAGCTCTTGGAGACCAATCTGATGGCAGAAAGAGAGGGAAGAAGTGGATGAACTTCAGATGAATGGAGCCTCTGCTTCCCAAGTGGATGTGTAGTCACTTGGATATTTTCTTTTAGAAAAGTATTTTCAGTGTAAACCACTGAGATTATTACAAAATAAGCTTAAACTTGCTTTTCTAGGTAACTTCAGTAGATCCCATGGAGCACACTGCAGGTGCTGGGCAGCTCAAGACATGTCCTACCTTTGGAGCAGAAGCACTGAAGTTGGGCAGAAGTCGAGCTCGTGGTTCCTATTGGTCACTGTGGGGTGCAAGGTTTGGGGTTTTCAGGGGTATTTTCAGGTGATTTTTCTGAATCTACAGCTCTGCCTTAGGTGAACCATTCTGGAGGTCAGATTTTACTCTGGTGGCCCTGCAGACCCATCTTTAACTCAACCTGGCCTTGGGTGAGGACCTTTGAGCAGCTCTGGGAGTGCCACTGCTGGGCACAAGGTGCTGTGCCACTTTCTTTTCTCCATCAGCCCAGTGTCCAGCGTTGTCACTGCTTGGTGACTAATGCACACGATTCTGACTTTACACAATGCAGTGCAATACATTTGGCTCCAGGATTTGAAAAGGGTCTGCCCTTTGTCTCTCTTTATCAGTATTATCTGACATTGAGTTATGAGCTGCTAATGACCCAGAGATAATGAAAGTCATGTCTCTGAGAGCTCGCAGTTAGAAACACTGATGCAAGAAGACAGGAGAACCACTCAAGAAATCCAGCGGGAAGAATAATCTGTGTCTTTGAGCATAATATATATTTTAATTACTGTTTGTTTGGCACTCGGGTAGAGAATATGGAAGGAAAAAAAAGCTTTTAGGAGAGTTTTCAATGGGCTGACAGCAGTGGTTTCGTTTTCTTCAGCTGAATTCCCCTTCCCCCCTTAGTTTTTCTTCTCAGAGTACTGGCACTTTGATAAGTGTTGATGGAAAACACTGTCTTTTATGCTTAATGTGGGTGTGAGTAGAGGGGAGAGTATATTGAAAGTGCTGCATGCAAGTGCCAGAAATGCCTGTGGTTCCCACACTCAAAGGAGGAGAAAAACTCCCCCCCAAGAGGCCCAACAGTGTCAGAGGGTGCAAAGCAAAGAGAAGGTGAGCCTTGGCCAAAGCTTCTGTCTCTTCCCCTCTTCTGACTAATTTGGGGAGCCTAAGCAAGGTCATGTAAATGAAGAGCTGAGTGACCTCCTGAAGATGTTTCTCTCAGGTGTCCCTTCAATAAAGTCTTGCAGACGTTGCTTAGTCTCCTTTAGGAGCCTGTTGGCCACTTATTCTTCTCAGCTGAAAGAAGATCATGATTCCTGTCTAAATTATTCAAGATTTACACTGGTATGATCTGGGCAAGAATCTGGTGCAAGTATCCTGCAGATATGCCAAGAAAGGAGGCAGTTTTATGTGAACACATTCATTATGCATATCACCCCAGAGAGGCAAGCCACTGTCTCTGCTTGCCACTTCAAAGGACTCGAGTGGGTCTGGTAGGAGAAAAGCAAAATCCTCAAGATGCCTCAAGGGAGAATAATTGAGATTTCCTTGATTTGTACAGACAGCAACGGAGACAGAAATCTCACACTTGATTTGAAGTTTATACAGCACCCTTTTCTCAAGCATGCTGTTGTATGTGAGCCTGAAATCTGCAGCTAAAACACTGTAGCCCAGCCATGAGGCTCCGTGAGCTTCACAATATGCCTTTGTTTTTGTTTTTATAAGTCAAGAATATGCAGCTGATGAAAGACTGTCACCAATTCCCTGCAGAGCACTCCCAGTCTGAATCTCTCTCTCATGCCACCAGCATGAATCAGGCTGCAGACTGCAGTTTTTTAGCAAAGATGCTTTATTACCAGCTCTGTAGCACCCACTAGAATGAAGAAACTCATTACTTTTAGAAAATTATTCTGATGTTTGAAGTTCTTTTACAGCCCCAAACTGGAGAAATTGCAAAGCTCCACATTTATTTTTTTTTTTTAATGAGAATGAATGCACTGGATCTCATTAATTAGACAGAGGTGGAAATGTATTAATTACAAGAGGACAACGCTCCACCTCCAAGTCACAGTACAGATGGACTGGCTTGAGCTCCCAGTGGCAATAAAGCATCCTGGCATGTTGACTAACAACCTTAGTGCCTGCTGGGATGTAAAGAAATGATGGGTAGTTCCAAACCTTCACTATCATGAAGTACCATGAACAGGAACAACTGCTGTACACCTTTGGAATGCTTATTTTCTAATTACACTCAGCATTTCTATCAGATCTTACTGATTTACACATGAAAAATAATTGGTTGTTCCATTTCCCTCTTGCTTTCACACCATCCACGTTTTAACAGCAGCTGTCTAGAGGATGGAGGGACTAGACTATGTTTAAAACATTGTTGCTTCCATTTTTGAGTGGTTTAACTTGAAAGCATTATTTGCTGAGCCTAGGAGTTTGTGAGATGAGAGGCTGCTAAAGCTCATGCTGAAACTGAGGGAGAGGAAGGTGATAATCAGAACAGCCTGATTTTTAAGCAGGATTATGAATTAACTTATTCAGCTGGAGTTTCTTTTGGCTGTTGCCTTTATCAGCTGTTGTCATTCCCTCAGCTGTTACAAATGCTTAAATAAATTAAATGGAGGAAAACATTGGATGTTAAAAATACTGACAAGAATTCAAACTGGTTGGGAACAGTTGCAGCATCTACAGCTTGAACAAGGAGTGAGCAATTGCTCACAACAACAGCAAAAGCTTGAGCACAGAACAGTCTTTCTGGAGTTGAAGGGTGATTATTGACATCAGGACTTCTAAAAGCATTGGGACTTTATTGAGATCAGAAGATTGTGCATCTGGGTGCTGAAGGTACAGTTTCCTTCCTCTAAACACTGCATGAGGCTTCAAAGGTGTTCCCTGCTCCTGATCATTTATATCTCTAGATTTGACAAGTGAAGAGCAGCTGAAGATCCTTGGGGTCCCTTCCAATCCTGACTGATTCTGATTCTGTTTTTGCAGAGGACTGAGTAGTGTTGGATTGATGGTTGGACTTGATGATCTTAAAGGTCTCTTCCAACCTAAAGGATTCTATGATTAAAGAAAGTCTCATTCCGTTGGCCAAGATGATTTAGTCAGTGGAGAGGGGCAACACAAAATGAACAACCTCTGAAACCACTGGACTTGAGTAGTGTGTTAACTTATTCTTCTAAGCAGTTCTATGAAAATCACACACCATAAAGTGTTTGAAATTCCGTGAGTGAATTTCTGCTTTCCACTAAATCTGCCTCTTTTTGTGTGGTTGTGTAGTAGCAACAGTAGTTCTCAGAGTAGGGAGGTGATGCTATGGGGTCACGTTGTGGCTGTGTAGGTCAGTCCTTGGCCTCACTGTGAATGTTTCAATTCATTAGCTGATTTCATCAAGGTTTAACAGTGGATTAATTCTCCAAGACACAAAGTTTCTGCGGGAGGTCTGTGAGATGTGTGATGAAAGATCATAAGGATCTACATTTATCTGATCTCCCCTATGCCCTGTCTTCTCCTTCCACAAGAGATGTGGGGCATAATTTGTCCCAGGGCATGGGTTGTAGAAAAGTGTTTGACTTTTGACCAACTGGTTGAGCAACAAGTGTCCTGGCTAGCCAGTGTTCATGGAGCTCTGGTCCCTACAAAGGTCTTGATGTCTCTTGGCCCACCAGCAAGCTAGACAATGTTGTTAAAAGTTATAGGTAAGAGAAGAGAGAAGAAAGGGCATGAGGACGTTGTGGTAGAGGACTGGGGAGTCCTGTGGTGAGAAGAAATGAGGGAACTGAGGTTATTGTGGTGAGGCTGTAGGTGATATGAGGATGAGTTCATTGTTGTGATTTGTTTGAAAGTTCAGTCAGCCATGAAGCATAAATCCAGTGGAAATCAGAATTAATTAGCAACAAAGCTCATAGAGTTACTTATTGATAGTGTGTTGCTTTCCTCTGCTTAGTTCCCTTTGCCACATTGGGAAAGTGTTCTTCTTTTCAGACCTAGTTTTAGGAGAGGTCATCTTTTTGACCCAAAAATGTTTATGTAACGGCTTTAAATGATGGATTGCTCTGTATTTTAACTTAATGACAGTGGCACTTGAAAAATGTGGTGGTGATGTATGGATGAGAAAAACAAGGCTTAGATCCTGGTCTCATGCCAAGATCATGTTAGTCAGGCTCTGGAGTATTCTGTTTTGTTGTGTTCAAGCACATGCATGTGACCCATCAACACTGCACTCCGAGCACCTGACTTCTGCAGTCACATTGCATAGTTCCTTGGCCTAACTCTGATCTAATAGTAGGATAAATCAGCAGTGATTTGATTTAAATTGACAGAGATAGAGCAATATATTTAATGTGGTGATGTCAGAACCAGGTTCCTAGGATTTGATCTGCCTTCAGTGTGCTCATACAATAACTGGAAGAAGTGCTAACTGTAAAACAATAGGCTCTTGGCTTTTTTTTTTTGTCTTTTTTTAACTTACAGTTTTTACAGCTGGCTCTGAAGAGCTGCAGTCTTGTGGGAAGCCCTGTAGACTTCAAGCCTCCATTTATCCCCAGGCCAGGAGCAATGCTGGTAGCTGAAATGTGAGCTTCTCTAGAGCTCTGCAAATCATCTCCCCTTGGGCTCAGAAGATCATCTTCTCATGGGGTAAGAGGCAGCTTGAATATAGCCTGGTTTCCTCTGCTGGCTTCAATGCTTTGAACCCATGGGCATCCTGTTGATAAAGCAGATATGCCTTTGGGTTTTTGTTTGTTTTTTTCTTTACCCTATGCTTCTGAAACTTGTCAGGTATGTTCTGGCAGCACCTCAGCCATGCTAACAATCCCCTTCTGGCTTCAAATCTTCCCTTCAGCTGCAAAATTGTGCAGGTCTGGGCTTTCTGGGTTGTAGCTCTGGGTATTTGTGATGGGGAATGTCCATGATGTTCTGCCACTCACCTCAGTGTCTGTTTATCTTCATTGGGGTTCTTTTTTGTCATCGTTGTAGCTCTGGGTATTTGTGATGGGGAATGTCCAGGATGTTCTGCCACTCACCTCAGTGAGTGTCTGTTTATCTTCATTGGGGTTCTTTTTTGTCATCAGTCAGTTCGAGATCACTCTTCTGACTGTAGCCTTATCATTTAACAATTTTCTCCTTTTGGGAAGGCTGGAAATCCATCTTCTACAAAGAGGCAGCCATGGCTTTTACTTTTTAGCATAGCCAACAGTGCCTAAGTGTCAGATAGGAGTCAGAAGTAACTTCTCTCTGCAGGAACAGTGTTACCATCTGACTCAGCCAAGAGTTGTTGTGGAGAGGTCCCCAGTGCTACCATCCTGTTACTCCAGCAGACTGACTCATAGAGCTTCAGTGGACATCAAGAATTCACAACAACATCTCAGCAGAGCACGGGGCCAGGAGGTTGCTTACCACTCCTCAAAGGAGAACCTTCTCAGGGAGAGGGAATGAAGTTGTCCTGTTACAACCCAGGATTTGATTTGAGTCAGTTGTCTGTCCTGATGGGGAAAAAAAAGAAAGAAAAGAAAAATTTTGGCTATAACCTGATAACTCAGTTGTTTTAAGGCAATTTTAGGGTGAGAGAAAGGAAAATAAGCAAGACATTTTCTAAAAGGAAAGATGGGAAAGTGAGGGAGAAAACAATAAGCCTAATTTTAGGGTGTCATAGTGCTACTGCTAGACAGGGGCATTTGGAGTGAAAGTTTTGCCAGGAAAAGAGAGCACCATGCTTTCTTCCCTCTTCTGACAGTAAATAGGCAACACCACTTTCTCTTGTGATGTGGCAGAGCCCAGCAGCCTTTAGAAAGGATTGCTTTGTGCTGCTGCTTGCCTAAGAGCTGTTCTCCTGCCCTGAAGAAAAAAGCCATGTTTGGGTCACATTCTGGTTTATAAACAAAATGTTCCTTTTCATGGTTAAAATGTGAAATTGCTTACCATGAATTTGAGGAAAGTAGTTGAAAAGGCCAAGAATTGTGTCCATGGAATTAGTTTTTCTTTGCTATCAAAGACTCTTTGACTTGGGCTATTTTGTCAGATGGGAGAACAACCATGCAGATGAATGACCTCAGTCTCTGTCTGCCTCAGATAACACATGTGATGTGAGAAGAGCTCAGAGGATTTTGATCTGGAGAACCTTTTTTTCTGTTTTATTTTTCCATACCACGTTGATGTGAGAACACTACAATACAGTTCATGTAGAATTTGGGCTGATATAGAGGCAGGTAGGGGGCTTGTCCAAAAGACCTAAGTGTTTACAGCCATCTCAAAAGACACATGTGTGGGTCAATAAAATGCATCCTGTCTTGCCATAGAGCTGGTGGATACTGATCTGAATTTGCATGTCATCATGTTTTCTAACCAGTTTATTTTCTAACCAGTTTATTTTCTAACCAGTTTATTTTCTAACCAGTTTATTTCCTAACCAGTTTATTAAGAGTCCTTGGACAAAACCCATTTAAACTCATTTTTTTTTTTCCACAATCACATTTTCAAAAATGGTTTCTAATCAGAGAACTGTCTCAAAGTAGCTATAATTAAAACATGTATAACTGTAGCCTGTCCCATTTTTAAGAGGAGCAGGGGTAAATTAATTAGACCCTTGTCTATATGTGGATTATACCTAATTGTTCAGTTACAGATGTGTGACTGAGAACAAATAGTGTCTTTTAGATTTCTTTGCAGACAGTGAAAAAACTGGATAGTAATTCATTCTTTTACTATGCTCATCTCTGTAGTACTTGACTGTCTTGTGATGCTGCTATCAAAGCAATCTCTGTTGCAGATTTGCTGTTTCACTGTCTTAGGGAGAGAAAAAAGCACAAGGAAAAGTTGAGTTTCAAGTGTGTAAAATGTGTGTTTATACAGACACACGTGCACACACCCAACCTGATATATTTAGGTCTAAGTTCCTTCATGATCACACATGTCGTTGGAAGTAGATATGTGTGGGTCAGTTCAATCAACTGATACCCTGAACATTTGTTTCAGGTTCTCTGATACTTCATACTTAGTCATCTTACATGGGAGTGGAGCCAAGAGATCTCATTGCTACATGATGGACTCTGAAATCAACGCCCAGTACAGACTAAACTAAAACTGGTGTTAGATAAACAGATCCAAGCGTGGAGTAAGTCTGGATGACCTGAATGGATGTGTCATCTATTGCTATGAGTTATTGATGACCTTTCATAATTCACAAGTGGCTCAGGTTCCCTCCACCACTTCTGAGCCATGAGATCATTAATAATGTGTGCAAATAAGTAACACATCTCCAGGCAGCTCGTTGGGTTTCCTATTGCTCTCTTTCCCCCCCATGTATGGCATGTATGCATATAATATTTATCTCAGAAACTGTGAAATTCCCACCAGCAGCTGTTGGAAGAAAGTTATATCTCATAGTTATATCACTGGAGAACTGTATTTCATAGCTGTGAGGTTATAGCAACAAAATATAGCCTTTTAATGTGTTCAGAAAAACTTCTGTTGTTGTTTAAACCAATAGGACTATTGTATTCAAATTAACTGTATTCAAATGATCTTTATAGTACAGTGACATCCACTGGGTCAAATTCTACCCAGACTTACACACTGCACTCATTGGAAATAAGGAATGACATCATCAGTTAGTGAAAAACTCACTCTGCAAATCCTCTGGGTGTGGTGGACTCACACCAGGGATGAATTGGTTCAGAAATTAAGGTCATTTGACTCTAGATGTGCTGTAGCCTTAGTTATCATTTGCCAAGTCTTCCCTCTTTTGACTTGGAGTATTGCAACTGTCTCAGACAAAAGCTACAATGATCCCAAGTCCATTGAAGTTAAATCTTTCCATTGAAATCAGTAGGCTTTGGATCAGCATCTAAGAGCAGCTGCCATCTTGGAAAAAAAAATCTGTGTGAAAATTGTCCTTGATTTCATTATTAATGACCCTTGCCCTGAAGTTTCTTCATTCCCATATTTTTCCAATAGTGTATTTAAACACTGTTTTTCATTCCTCATTGTTCATGCAGCTTTTGAGGTCTGTTCTCATCAGTGGGTTTCTTACTGCGTTAATAAGAAAAATATTGCAGTTTGTAATCTCTCCTTTCATCTTCATGTTTATTATCTTTTGAGAATGTATGCAGTTCCACGGGTCAGTCATGCCAGTGAAAGAAGTTTGGTCATAGGGCTCAACCTTCCTGCTTGGAGCTGCACAGCCTTTGAGTTCAGTTGCTGGTAGGGTTCTCCTGGAAAATGTTGGAGTAATTGAACCAAGAAGACACATCCCTGGGGCAAGTAAACTGAAGGCTATGATGTTCTTATTGATACACGTGTGGCAGTGCCCTGGTGGTTCATTGATTGGTTATTTAAGGCTATTTTAGCATGTGGGCAGTAATCCAATGTGCCAGTAGACAAGTTAATCAGACTGGTACTAAATTAGGAAACCTCTGTCTTCACTTGATGCCTTTATCTACAGAGTTAGGTTTTCACACAGCAGAACCCTTAAATAATAGTATGAGCAGATGAATCTCACTCAAACTATTTCTTCTTTTTGATATTAATTACACTGATTTTTTCAACGAGTCAATTAAAGAAAAAATACCAATGTAAGAATAAATATGTACCTAAGTCAACCTTCATTCTGACACCTTCAGCCACACTGTGTGGTTCTTCGTTCCAGGTCTGAATGGGAATATTTTTCTCCCTCCACTGAACACCTTTTTAGGGAAGTAGTTTTCTCAATTCAAAGCATCCAGGGTGAGGAAGCCCAAGAAGCAAGGAGTTCCCACTGGTTTCTGGATGGGCCATCCTACTAGTAGAACCAGCAGTGCTTTCCTGCAGCCTGTAAGAGATTACTTAAATTACCTTAAAATAGCTATTCAGCTGAAATTGTTTGGATGAGAGACATAGAAGGAGGGAGAGGAAGGAAGAAAAAGACAGAGAGAGGTGGTTGAATTCAAGATGTGTTGCCCCTAAGATAAGGTGGAAGGTCTGGATGACGGTCCCCTCTCTGGAATGAAGGGATACTGGTGTTCAGAGAAATCATCTGAGATTATAGCTGAGCTCTTTGAGATTACATCAGTGCATTCACTGAAGATCCACTTTCCACTTCTCCCAAAGTGATCAGGAAACCTGATACTTCCCAGAACTGCTACTGAAGTCACTGGCTGCTGTTAGATCACACTGGCTACTTTCTTCAAATTGAAGTGTCCTTCACTTTAAATATGATTTTTGGGGGCTGCCCAAAACATGAGTCATTTCTTCACAGGCAGTTTTTCAAAAGCTGTTGCCTCTGTGTTAGCAGATACCCATCTTTCTGCTAAATAAGCCAAGGATTCTGTTAGCTGTACGAACAGCGCAGAGTAAATCATCCCTTGGCCCCTGAATGCAGCAACTTTTCCACTCTAACCATGAAGTAATTGATGGAGTAGTGCAGGAAAGCTTGCATTCTTGCTGTCTGGCAAAATAATAAATAAAAATGTATCATTTCTTAATGGACTTGGGAGAGGTGAGTAGCTTAAATCTGGTAAACACATGAGAGGAACAGCAACCTTTATTTTGCTCGGACAGCAGAGGATAACATTGCTTTAAAAATTCACCTCAACAGCTTCCTACACGAAATGAAAAATAATTTCTAATCCTTCCAGGAAAAATGTAGCAAATATTGGTTTTTTTGTTAAGGCTAGCCAGTTGTAGCACTACCCAGAGAGGTCCTGGTCAGGCTTCCACCAGTGGAAATCACTGGGGAGTGTTTCCATTGACTCTAGTGGGATATGTTGTGTTGTTCAGTGCTGATTTGAGAGTAATTAGGAAGCTGGCAACCAAAAGCTCATTCCTTAGAACAAGGAGCAGATTTACTCCTTGTAGGAGTGCATAGATAATTGGTTCCTGAAAAATTTAAGCAACTAAAAACCTACCCATGGCCTCTTTGATGTGAATGAAGAAAATCCTACCAGCGTTTGCAGTTGCAGGACTGAGGCTTTAAAACCAGCCCAGAGAAATGGGCTGACAAGAACCCCACCAAGTTCAGCAAGGGCAAGTGCAAAATGCAAAGTCCTGCAGCTGAAGACCAACAGTCCTGACCACCAGCATACATTGGGGGCCACTCAGCTGGAAAGCAGCTTGGCAGAAAAGCATCTAGAGGTCCTGGTGGACAAGTTGACCATTAGTCAACCAAGTGCCCTTGTGGCAGAGAGGACAAACATGATCGTGGGCTGAATTAGACAGCAGGTCAAGGGAGGTGATTCTTCCCCTCTGTTCAGTGCTGGTGAGGCCACACCTGGAGTGCTGTGTCCTGTGCTCTGGACTCCTCAGCACAAAAGAGATGTAGACATCCTGGAGAGAGTCCAATGAGGGGCTGCAAAGATGTTTAAGAGACTGGAGCACCTCTTTCATGAGGAAAGACTGGAAGAGCTGTGACTGCTTAACCTGGAGAAGAGAAGGCTCAGTGGGGATCTCTTCAATGTATATAAATATCTGAAGGGCAAAGAGTATGGAGCCAGGCTCTTTTCAGTGGTGGTCAGTGACAGGACCAGAGACAATCAACCCAAACTGATACACAAGAGACTGCCTCTGAACATAAGGAGACACTTTTTTTACTGTGAGGGTGATCAAGCACTGGAATAGGTTGCCCAGGGAAGTTGTAGAGTCTTCCCTCCTTGGAGGTATTAAAAAGTTGACTGGACACAGTCCTGGGCATCCTGCTGGGCCCTTCTTGAGCAGTAGAGGTTCTCTTCTCCATACAAAATCCTTATCTTTGACATGGGCATCGAGGGCACCCTCAGGAAGTTTGCTGATGATGCTAAGCTGGGTGGTGCAGTTGACATGCCAGAGGGATGAGAGGCCTCCAGAGGGACCTGGACAAGCTGGAGAGGTGGGCTCAGGTGAGCCTCATGAGGTTCAACAAGACCAAGTGCAGGGTCCTGCATCTGGGGAGGGGCAACCAACGTTACCAGTACAGGCTGGGAGAGGACAGGTTAGAGAGCAATCCATTGGAAAAAGACTTGGAGGTACTAGTCAATGAGAAGCTGGACATGAGCCACCAATGTGCAGTGGCAGCCCAGAAGGCCAATCGTGGCCCAAGTCAAAGATAAGGATTTTGTATGTAGAAGAGAATCATTTCTCTGGAATAGGTTGCCCAGACAGGTGGTGGAGACCACAACCCTGGGGACATTCAAGATCGGGG
>NW_008618336.1:48799-60217 GCF_000691845.1 Merops nubicus
TGGAGGAGGCTCTGGGCAGCCTGATCTAGTGGGAGGTGTCCCTGCTCATGGCAGAGGGGTTGGAACTGGGGGATCCTTGGGGTCCCTTCCAGCCCTGACAGATTCTGATCTGTTTTAGCAGAGGACTTTAGAGCCCTAATGGCTCAATGGTTGGACTTGATGATCTTGGAGGTCCCTTCCAATCTAAAGGATTCTATGATTCTATGATTCTGTGTCCCTGCTTATGGTGGGTGGGTTGGACTAGATGACCTTTGGAGGTCCCTTCCAGCCCAGACATTCTATGATTCTATGATTTTAACGACAGGCAAGAGAGAAAACCTAGGAAAAAGTCCATCATAAATTGAGAACACAGATGTTATTAGAGACAAATTGAGACCAAGACACTGAATGCCTTTATAAGATGTTTCTCTAAAAAATATAAATGTTGTTAATTTTGCAGAATTCTATCATATGGTTACTTAGGGGTAAAGACAAAACAGTTAGGAAATGTTAGCCAGCTAACAGGCTCACCAAACCATGGGCAATTACCTTTTAAAAGATCAGCACACTGGGAAATGACTGGAACAAGAACAGAAGCACACTAGTAATCCTCAAAAAAAAGGAATATACTTAGTAACTACAGTTTTTTAAAGTATTTTAACCCAAAACTCAACATCTGATAAGGAAAGAAAAAATCTCTGAACATCTAGAAGACAACAAAATGACGATCAATAATCAGCACTGATTTGTCAAGACTAAATGTTGCCAGACAAACCATTTTTTACAGCCTAGAGTAATTAGTGGGTGATGAAAATGAGGTAAATGTTATACTGAAGGTCAGAGTCTCAGCTGGAGAAAGGAAACATAACCATATTGACTTCATCCTACTTATTAAAGCGAGCTGAAGATCAGCATTTGTACTTTAGAACTAATAAAGTTTTACCTGAAAAAGTAAATGGAATTGTTTCTTAATATTTCACACAATATTTGCATCTGGGTAACGTCCTCACAAAACTGAGCAGTTTGGAATGGTTTTGGGTGTTGAAAAGATTGTTTCTAAAACACATCTCATTTCCTGACTTTGAATTTAATCGAATTAAATTAATTATTTTGAATTAAATTAATTCAGTGGAAAGGATTTCCCTTCTTTTCCTTATATTATTGTCTTCTGAAAGGATTACTTGGTGTTGAGGTTGTATAGTCAGTGACATGTCTGTTAATATTCATAACTAAAAATATTTTAGTACCTAGAATAAAAATGAAAAGTCTTTTATGAACTACAAGACAAGTTTTAGATGCAGACAATCAAGAAGAAAACGAAAGGGAAGTGACACAACACTGGCCAGACTGATAAACACTGATTTGGGTGGAAGTGATGTGAATATTTTCATTATTGAGTGTGTCTTAGGAGATGCCTCTGCTGGCAGGATAATATTGGTCAGAGGTTACTCTCAAGGTGAGATTCTCCAGCTATTTGCTGCATGAGCACTGGATGTTGGTGAGAAAATAATCAGATATATTTGCTACTGGAAACTCCTTTCCCATGCCACAGTTTGTAGTGAGAATGTGGGGCAGTTATGAAAGTGAAATTTGCTTTTTATTTGCAATGTATGCAACATTTATTTCAAGTGAATTGTTCCAGGGAACTTCTTTGCCAAGAAACTCTTTCAGGAGATAATTTAAGGAAAACGAGCACCAAAGAATGGAAATTGTGGGACTGAGTTAGCTTAGTTCAAATGGAAAATGTCTTCATGGTTTCTACCCAGCAGGTAATGCATATATATAGGAATTACAGAGCTAGTTAAATTATTTCACTATTTTTGACATTCTGAAGATCTTTCCATCCCTTGTGATCCGAAATTGATACTTTTTCTGCTTATTTTACAATATATTTCCACAGATTTTTTTTTTGCCAGCGTTTTTATGAAATCACTTCAGAAAATCCATGTTTACTAATAACCTGTTTCCCTCCTGAAAAGCAGGGAAAATAATGAAAGCAACAACGTCCAAATGTATTTTATAAATGCTGATACACACAGCTGCCAACGTTTTAATAGGAAGTACTGATACTGTTTGAAACATTCCTCTTATAAAAGTATGGGCCATTTTTTTTCAACAACACATTGGCACAAGATTTACGAAGAGCTATCATAAATCATAGAATTACAAAAAAAAATTCAGACTGGAGAGGACCTCTGGCGGTCTTGTAGTCCAGCTCAAAGCATGGCTGGCTTTGAAGTCAGATCAGGTTGCTCAGAGTCTTGTCCAGTTGCATTTTGAGTATCTCCAGGGATGGAGATGTCAAGGTTTCTACGGGCAACGTGTGCCAGCGCTCAAGCCCCATCACTGTAAAACTCTTTTCTTACTTCTGATCAGGGCCAAAATCAAGACACACTATTCCAGATTTATCTTCAAAAGTCCTGAGTAGAGAGGAATAACCACTCAGCCTATGCTTCTGCTAATACTGCTTGGTAGGTGCTTAGCCTTCACTGCCACAAGGTCACAGTGCCAAGCTCAGCAGGGTCCTTCTCCATGGAGCTGCTCCCCAGCTGGTTGCCCCCAATCTGTGCCAACACAGGGGGTTATCCCTCCCCAGCTGTAGGATTTTGCATCTCTCACTGTTGCATTCCATGCAGTTCCTTCTGACCTGCCTCTTTGCCTTCATATGCTGTGAAAGGAGCTGCATGAAGAGCTGCTCCTTAATTTTGCCAAGAACTGAGGAAGGATTGAGTGTCTTTTAGATGCCTGGATCCTCTTCCTCACTTGTTTCATGAACCCATATTTCTCTCTTACTGCAGACCCAAAGAGGTAGTCCTGCCTGAGGACATCTCTGTGGAAACCTTTGGTCAGAGGAGTCACATATTGCAGTGTAAATAATCAAGTCTATCCTTTCCAACCTAATCTCTTTCCTTGGGAGAGTGGGACCTTGATGGGGCACAGATCCTCAGTGTCCCCAAGCATGTCAGTATTGTCTATTAATCCTGAGTTTTTCCATGCTTTCCATGCTTTTTTCCAAGCACATCCACACTTCTCTGTTTACATACAAGCATATTATGACCTGTAGGCAAAGGCTGAATTTTGAAGTTGTTTATGAAAGCCCAAACACATGTGGCACCTTTGCACGGGACAAAGATCTCGTTCACTGAAGCAGACTGGGGAGAGGAGGGACCAAACTTTCCTGCTAGGTCATAGCTCTTCCTCAGCACTTCATGTAAGCTTCATGCTTAGGCCACGTTTGAAGAAATAGCCAGTGAGAAAGGCAGAATTGATGTGGCTGGTGGGATCCCACCCCTGTGAGAAGGGGAACTGGGCAGTTTCTTCTTCCTCTGTAGTCCAGGGGAACGTGATGGGCTTGCTGGGTTGGGTGGCTTTGTAACTGGAGTTAGAGGGAAGGCTGTGGGATTAGTCAGGCTTTGCTTGTTTCTGCTCACTATGAAAGACATGCTAAAATAACAGCTATTCAGTTGAGCAAGAGACGATGGCATTTGCTTGCTCAGAGCCTGTAGGTGACTTTGGGTGAAATCCTGGACAGGGGTTAGCAATCAAACTATAAAAATAGTTCATCTCTGGATTTGTTCCATGCTTCCCTATGGCCAACCACACTCTCCTGGCTGATCTCAGCCCCTTTGGAGGACTTGATCCATGAACCATTCAGATAACAAGCATTTTAACTTGCTGAATCAGAATCTCAATATTTTTTTTTGCATTAAAGGATTATCCATAAATGAAGAGGACTTTCCCATCAGAGGTATGTCTCTCTGACGTGACACCCCATCTGGGCTCTGGAAACTCCTGCTCCCCTGTGAAAAGCAAAGAGGGATGAGTGCTCACTCCCAACCCACTGCTGACGGCAGGGCTGAGCCTGGCAGCTTCCAAAAATCCTGTGCAGAAAGTGGCATTACCTCATATGTCACTGTGATATTTTAAAATGGTCACAGAATGACTTTGACTGCTGCACTCGGACTGGGGGACGGGACTGGGAAAACTGAAATTTATTCCAGAAACTGTTTGGGTTTTGTCTTTTCTTTTTCCCCCTCTTTATTCTTTTTTTTTCTTCCTTTTGCAGCCTAGGGGTCCACAACAACCCGAGATGTTACACTGGGAGGGAAAGTCACTGAGGAGGGGGAGAGATGGGTGATTCCAGACCCACACATACTTTCCCCCATTACTCAAGGTTTAAAGGGAGGGCATGCAGACACCTGATTTCCATTACCACAGAGGGCCTCAGCAGAGTATGCACATATATCACTGGTGGGTATTTTGGCACAGGGTAGACATCTCCCAGCCGTGGTGCCATCATAGGAGAAAGGACAAAGACTTACTCAAAGATGCTGTGTGCCTGAGCCCAGCTCCTACAAGGCGTGTCGTGAGCAGAGATGGCAGCAAATGTCACCACATCAGGCACCCCTCTGCCCTTTTTGGGGTAATCTGTCCCTGAGAAGGCACTTTTTTTGGAGCAGAGCCTGCTCTGCCCCCTGAGGATTGTAGTCTGTGGTCAGAGGGACACAAGGACCTGGTTCTGCCTGATCCTTGTAAGCTTGGTACTTGCCTGGGGCATGAAGCATTCTCACTGAATGATGGCCCCAAAATCAAGATAGAACGAGGTTACCTCATGAAAAATAAAATGGGCTCGGTGCAAAGTAGATGTCCTCGTCTTTGAAGGGGAGAAGGAGAAAAAGAAGCCTTTGTTACATGTGTAATAGATATTTACATTCAGCCTTTAGACCGTGACCTGTGTTATCTGATCCAGACTAAACTGCTGTTGGTTTTGGGACCTCACAGGACCACGGTTAAGATGAGCAGCCTTTGAAGCATGTGAGGGTCTACTGAGCGGTCGGAGCTTTTGCACAGATTTTGTGGGGCCGAGATGAAAAACGAGTTTCCAGAAATGCATTTCTCCCAAGCCCACAGAAAGCCCTTTAAAGTGTGGACTGCACTCTGCACAGAAAAGAGACCACATTAAAAAGGCATTGAAACCCCCAAAAGCCTTTTTGACTTCTGACTTCAAAAGGGTTCTCTCGCAGAACCGTACCCGCGGTAGCTGCCTCCTGATCATAGGGTCAGGCATGAGGGAAATTCAGCTGATTTCTCCCTCAGCTATACAATGAAGTGTTACAAAAATGTCAAATTGGAAAATGATGTGGGGTTCTTAACCTTTTTATGCCAAACAAATGGATCCTTCATTTTCTGTCTACTAGAAGTGCAGGCGGTGATGGTATAAAGCTAATTTGGAAGGTAGAGTTTTGTGAGGTTAAGTTTTCAATTCTTTTTCACCAATTAGGCCTCTTTGCTGATTGACCCAAACTGAACGAAAAATTACTCCTCTCAAGCACTCTGATGACCACAACTCAGTGATGTGGTCCCTGACAAGGACTCTGCTAGGCAGAAGATGCAGAGACAAGCCTGGGATTATTTGGAAACAACTGGCCTGTCTCCTCAGAGAGCATCTGAATAAAATGGGAACAGGATAGAAGAGGGCATCAAGACTGGGTTGTGTAAATAACCAAGTAATCTGTTCATTGGCTGATATGAAAATCAATTGGAATAAATAATTTAAATGCAGACTGTGTTCTACTCTCCCAACATCAGGATTCTTATCTTGCTGAAGTGAAAAGAAGTTAAAAAAAAGCCACCAAGCCAAAACTTTGGGGTAAGAAGTCACTAGAAGTTTCCCCTTTGGACTTCTGAAGTAAAAGCCAAGAAAATGCACTTCTAGATTCATGAAGCTGGCAGCAGATTGGAGATCTTTTTGACCTGAGAGGAACTCCTGGTTATTCCTCTACCCAGGCTGCAAGGGAATGTGGGGAACACTGATGGAGGCAGCTCTGCTGGCTGCATGCCCTGCCTGGGGCTCCCTCCTGTGCATGGACCATCCTTATCTCCTGGCAGTGCTCTCTTTGGAGCATCCTCAGCCTGATACCTTGGCAGGGGCTGACAGTTTGGAGTTTTCTAGGATGTGGGTGCAGCTCCTTGAGCCAGCAGAAGAAATCAAACCTACATCTTTCACTTTTCAGCTGAGGGCATTAATATTGTGCTGTTGGGTGGAAGGTTGACCACCACCAACGTACCTCTATTTACATGACGTTTATTAGAAGTACCCAGAAAGTTAAATATTTCAAAAATGTGAAAGGCTTAGGTTCAGAAAGTGTCTAAACAATCTGCTTCTGACAGTTAAAAACCCCTAGTCTTCATTTGCTTTGGCAAAAAATTGTTTATTGAATTTGGTCAGACTTCAGAAAGTCAACCTGAAATAGTGGGGTTTTTTTCTGGTGATTAATGATTTACCAAAAGAAATACACTGTCTTCTTCTCAGGAGACAGAGCATTCATTTGGGAGTTTGTGGTAGAATTACCTTTCTTCCTTTCCCTCTTTTACAGGGGTTTTCAGCTTCCCCATGATACAGGTTGCTGCTTTTTGCATTGCTTGTGATTTGGGCTTTCAAAGGGGGAGACTTCTCACCTCCTCCTTTGGATGGGAGCAGTGGATCATCATTTCTGCTCCACCTCAACCAGTGCTGGGGGGCTGCTGTCACCATCAGTGGGCTGTGAGTGCAGAGAGGCCAGTGGCTAAGGGAGCCTGAAATCACAAGGGCTGCAAAATTAGGGTCAAATTGGTGTCTTGTTTGACTTTGCATGCTGTGTTTGGGCAGATTTGAAAGCAGGAAAAAGACATTTGGGCACATATGTTTGGTTCACACCGTCCTCAAGCACTGTAGGCAGTTGACTGAACCCATTTGGATCCATGGCTTCTACCTGGAGGAGCTCACAAGCTCATTTTAGAGAGGTGGGTTGAGAAAATAAACGGTGAGGTTGCTCAGGGACTCAGACCTCCTGATGTTCTTTCTCTCTTCTAAAACTGCCCAGTTGTTTGCTTAAATTAGCCCATTTTGGGTGACACCACAGACCTTCAGGCTTGTTGCTGTGCTGACATACTTGCAGGAGGGGATTTTCCTGGGAGTTTGCAAGGGTGGCTTCTGCACATCCCAATCTCACCCCATGTAACACAAGGGCCTTGATCTTGCTGGTCCCATGTCGAGTACCATATGGGACCCCTGTTATGTTAGCTCAGAGTCATCATAGAATCATAGAATCTTTAGGTTGGAAGGGACCTCCAAGGTCATCAAGTCCAACCATTGAGCCATTAGGGCTCTAAAGTCCTCTGCTAAAACAGATCAGAATCTGTCAGGGTTGGAAGGGACCACAAGGATCCCCCAGTTCCAACCCCTCTGCCATGAGCAGGGACACCTCCCACTAGATCAGGCTGCCCAGAGCCTCCTCCAGCCTGGCCTTAAAGACCCCCAGGGATGGGGCCTCAACCCCCTCCCTGGGCAATCCATCCCAGGCTCTCCCCACTCTCCTGGGGAAGAACTTCTTCCTCACATCCAGCCTGAATCTGCCCACTGCCAGCTTTGCCCCTTTCCCCCTAGTCATGTCCTTACTTGATAGCCTAAAAAGTCCCTCCCCAGCTTTCTTGTAGCCCCCCTAAGATACTGGAAGGCCACAATAAGGTCCCCTGGGAGCCTTCTCTTCTCCAGACTGAACAGCCCCAACTCTCTCAGTCTGTCCTGTCATCTAGCTTTTGATTGTGGAAAGCCTGCTGGGAAAAGTGAGTGGCTATCTTTAAAACTCCCCCTGTCCAGCAGAGCAAGGCTTTGGTTTGGTTTTGCTAGCGTGACATGCTCCCACAACTTTAAATCATATCAGGCCTTGATTGGGAGTTTAAATATATGTAGTGAACATTTAAGTCCTGTACAAACAAAGACCAGACAGGGGCCAAGACAAGCTGACGCATGAGCAGCCATGTTGTTCCCTCTCCAGTCCAAGAACTGGATTCTTTCACAAAACCCTCTGTGTGGTGGTGATAAAAAAAAGGAATATTTGACATAGTTGCAAGATAACGCTCCGACGCCCTCGTAAACATAAGTGAATTAGTGGTTATGAAAGAGACCTCATGACGTGGCTACTTGCAACAGCAGTGAGTTGGATGTGGTGCCTGAGATGGCACCTTCCAGCCCAGTCTTATCATTTGTTGGGTTACTAACCCATGAGGTGTTCAACAGGTTTGGGTTTGCTTTTGTTTTAATAGAAAAATCTCACCTGCTCTAGCTATATAATGCATGCAATGTGTTGGAGCTATGCTTGAAAAAATAGGTCTGGGTGGTAATATCTTTTTTCCCCATCAGACCAAGTTGTCAAACCCTTATTTGCACTGGATGAATAAGCCTCCCAATGTCTCTGCAGCTTCCTGTGGAACAAGCAGCGCTCCACGCCTTGCCCTTGGCTCTGCTGAGTATCTGGGAAGTGCCACGGCAGCTGGGGGGTGGTGGTGCAGCAGTGACTGACCCCAGTGCACTTACCTGCTGAGCTTGAGAAGTCACACTGGTCTTCTGGGGGATGCCAGAGACTAACCACATAGTCAGGAAAATGGGAGATGCTTTGAAACTCTACAGGCTGTAGCTCATGTGATATTAATAAAAAGCTCAGATGGGAGAGTTCACCAGCGTAAGTCCAATTAAAAAAAAACTTGAAATAGATGGAATTTCTCCAAATTGGTGTACCACACAGCAGCTTTCAGAGCCCCTGTCCCTCCTGCAGCATAGCTGGTTCTTATTCCCTGAACTTGATTTGTTAGCACGTCTGCTGTCAAAGGATCTGTTTCTTATTTTTGTTGAGTTATACCTTAAATGTGTCTTTTTTTGGCGACTTATGTTCTTGTTTCTGCACGGCGGCAGCCAAGCAGGGGCCCAAGGACTCATTCCTGGCCCTCAGATTTATCCCCATCCCTTTGATGGGTTGAGTCTGGTGCTGCCTGTACCGTGGGGCACCTGGATGGGCCGATCACAGACGTTCACTGGCACTGCAGTCTCAGCTGTGGAAACAATTTTGCTGGCAGTGGGAGCCTGGTTTCATTGGGGAGGGGCTCTTATTTCTTGTCTGAAGTGTGTGAAGCCTCATCAGAGCCCTGTTGTCAGATCTGCTGGGATTTTTTTCCCCCCCTCGCTCTCTTCTTGGTCCACCTTCTCTCACCCCTCTAAATCTTCCTTCTGCTTCTTCTCAAGGTCCCTAATGCATCTTTTCTGGCTTCTTTTGCTGTAATCTCTCCCTTCTTTTTTCCTTCACCCATTAGCTTTTCCTTCACTGTGCTTCTCCACTGCCTCCCCTATTTCCTCTGCCCCTCCTCTTCCTTTCTCAGGAGCCTCCCCTATTTTTTTCTCCCCATGTGCCCACATTCATCCCATCTCCAGAAGCTCCATAAAGAACAGTTCCTGTAATATGGCACATCCCTTGAAAAGACATCTCTCTCAGCCCTCAGAGATGCTGGGAGATGCAGGTCCAAGTGACATTGCAGCTGTTAAGAGCTGGTTAACAAGTGATGCTGAGGACCTGCCATGCCAAGCATTGTGTAGCTGGGCAGTAAAGGACATTTTTTGCCCCAGAAGTCCTCATGTGCTCCATAGGTGTAAAGGGATCACAGCCTCAATCAAGTTGCCTCAATATTGGCAACTGAGGTTTATGGAAGATAAGAATTGGTTTACTAAGCTGGCTGGGCAGATAAAGCTGCCAATATATTTTTTCTCTCCAGCCTGATGTCCTCATTCATGTTAACTAATTCCATCTAACCTGTTGATTTTACTGGGGTATAGGAATGACATCTATGATAGAATAGAAAACATTTCTCATGGTGACTGGGTGAAAGCCACACAAGGAGTTCAAGACCATCCATTTCTCTCTACAGTCTCATGGGGTAATGAAAGCTCAGCATAATTTAAAGCAAGAAACAGAGAATAGGGAGAGAAAAACCAGTGAAACTTTAAAGTCTGTGCTCATCCTATCTGACTGAGGCTCAAGGGCCTGCAATGAAAACCTTGTTTTCCTGAGGCACAACAAGAGCTGAAAACTGCAGCATGGCCCTCACATTCTGTGACAATATAGTACAGCATTCATGAAATGCTGTGTCAGCTTCACTGGTGTGTTAAGAAGGAAGACTGTAAAGATCTGAGCCTGAATATTATGATTCACATTCTCCTCCTTCATGTCACTGTGGTGTTTAGACTTTAGGTTTAATATCATCTCCCAGTTAGCAGGTTTTAAGGTGCCACAGGCTTTTCTGTCAACATATGGTTGTATTGTTCCTTGTTACTTGGAGGTGACTTGGTGCTTGGCCAAGGGATAAGTGGACCTGTTGAGCTTGAGAGCAGTCAAATGGTTAATTTGGTCATAGTTAGCTTGCCAAATCCTCCACACACCAAGGTAACATGCTCAGGAGCTGAGCAGGGCAGCATGAGCTCCCTCAGCTATCATTCCAGGATGCATGCAGAACCAGGAAGACAGTGTATCAGTTTACACTCAGCTTGGTAATCTTGCATGGGGCCTGTTTGTGTCTCTTGTGCTGAATGTAAAATGTAAAATTAGCCAAGAAAGCAAATAAAGGGAACTATTTCCCAAGGCATTTTACTCTGTTTATTTAACGCCTCTGAACAAACCCCTTTCCACATCCTCTGAACCTACTGGCCACTTCAGATAGCTCCATTTCCTGCTGGGTGAGTTTTTTCTAAAATGTTTATTCAGCTCCAGGAAATGATGATTTCCTGAATATTCTGAAACTTCATATTTTTGTTGTATCCCTGTTTATTTAATAGCCTCACTTATTGTGAAAGTGTGCAACGCACAGCCCTACCCCTTGCAATGTGACTCTCAGGGAGGAGTGGAACTAGACATAGTATGTGAAAAACCAGTTTGAGTGAAACTAAATCTGTTTTTGCTAATTTATACACCAGTGTATTTCCATTAGCATGAGCTAAATACTCTTTATTTATACTGGCCTTAATGAGTTCAGAAGTAGGCTTTTAAATTTATCCGCCTCTTTAAGGAAAAGTGTCTAAAAATTCAAGCTAGTGAAAGAGAATTAATTAACTTCAAGATTTTATAATTCACAGTTTACATTAATGTCTTTTAGTTTCCTTTCAGCAGCAAACCAACGGAAGGGACTATATGTTTTCCTCACCCTACACTGGGACTGAAAAGGAGCAAAGCTGATTTGGTGAGATTGAACCTGCACCAGCACTCCAACCTGACGTGGATTTTACTACAGAGAGGGAAATTTGTGCACAGTCTGAATGAAAGAGGCCACAGTCCTTTATGCACAAGAAGGGGAACCAGGAGTAAGTACTCTGAAATTAAAAAAGCTTCTTTAAAGTCAATCAAATGGGATTGGCCCCAGAGAAAATTCAGGAATTGGGCAGCAATTAACCCTGGACAGAGCTATGTGTCCCCCCCCCCCCCGCTTTCCTTTTCTCCCTTCATGTCTGCTTGTTCCTAGAACATGTCTGCATGTTCTTAGCATGGTCTTAGATGTTCTCAGGCAGCTTTTTATCTCTTTGGATCTAGAAAGCTGCCCCTTCCACTCCTGTGAGTCAGTTGTAGCCACTCCTATCCTGTC
>NW_008618337.1:0-17524 GCF_000691845.1 Merops nubicus
CTGCTGGGCGAAGCACCACGCACCCGGCTCAGCACCACCGCCGAGCTGCCCGGCTGCGTGCAGCGGGCGGGGCGCAAGGTAAGGACCGTCTGTTTTGCTGGGTTTCCAGACCCAGGGCTGGCTGGGTCTTGGAGAGGTTGTAGCCGTTGTTCTGCGCCGGTTTGGGGGTGGAAAGAAGCCGTTTCTGCCCTGAGAAATGCCCTTCAGAAGGGAAAGCTGGATGGAGGAGGAGAGAAGGAAAGTCAGAGCAAAGGCTCTCTTGCTGCGTGGGCTCCCTGCATGCTTGTTTCACAGATGGAAGCATCCCCAGGGATGTTCCTCCTCCTTTCTCATCACACAGCACTGTTGCAGAGCAATGCACTGCTTGACAAATTACCGAGCTGCTGCCCTCCTGGCTCGCGGCAGAGGTGGGGAGGGAAATTTTGGGGTCCTGGGGCAGGTACAGTTGCATGCTGCCATACCCTGATTCACACTGGGGTTAGCAGAGGAGCAGCATCTGGCAGCAAATATATTTCCAATTTTCATGATTCCTCTAAGACTCTAAAGTGCAGTCAGCCTTGAGATTGCAGAGCTTTTATTTTTCCCTCCACTGCTGTCAAAATATATGTTAGTAATGAAATTAAGCTTTTACTTGGGATTTTGCTGAATAAATTAGGTCAAACTTTCTGTATATTAAACAAAAACTGATGAAATTTATGGAGTTGATTCACTGGGGCAGACTGAGAGCAGAATCTAGCCCACGAATTTTTGAAGGGAAGCAAAACTGTCATGTCTAAATAAATACAGCACAAACTCTAGGGTATCTGAGATCCCCAGGAAACCTGGGATGACCCCACATCATGGTACAACTGAGCATTTATCCCATTGATTTGAGAGAGCTCCTCCCAGGGCTGACTGAAAGACTGCTGTTGAAGACACTGTGCTGCCAGCAGTGTGGCCATGGGAGCTGCTGCAGCTCACAGGAGAATATAGAAGCTCCAATATTTAAGTTGTGGAAGTACATCCCTGGGAAGGATGGTGCGTCCTGCTTGGTCCCAAAATTTTCCACAGACTTGTAGAGATTGTGTCATCCCCCTGCCTGGGGATCCTTGAAAAGGAGCCAGGAGCAGCAGGACCCTGTTGTCTGTACCCTGAGTCCAAACGTAAAGTTTCAAGCATCCATCATCCCATTGTTGCTGGAGAAATTACAGAGGTTGAAGGAGGAGAATCTTGTTTCCAGCCCCACAGTCTGTCCTTGTGTTGACCAAAGAATGGTATGATAGGAGAGTGTTCCTCTAATGTTTTGGGAGTGCAGGCATGTTTGCCTCCTGTGTTTGTGCATCATTGTGTCATGCTCCTAGATCCATCCTGCATTAACTAACTCGCTGTTAGTTTTTCACTTGAGAAGATGTTTTAACCCAGGCTGGTGGGTAAGGTGGCATTTGAGTAGGACAGAGAGTTTGCAATAAGGAAGCTGTGGCTTCTAATCCTTCCTGTTTCAGTGTTGCATCTAAAAAGCCCAAGTACCCAATCCATCATTCTCCTCTATGATTAATAATCAAGGCCACAGACCAAGAATTTTACATTGCTATTTTAAACCTTAAGACCTGATTTTTTTTAAACCTTAAAATATGGCATTGATTTTATTTTTGAACCATTGATTCTTCGTTAAACCTGATTTATGCTGTTGATATTTTGGGAGCCTACCTCAATGCTGCAGGCTCTTCTGGGAGAAGGTACAGCTGACTGGGTTGTGTTCACAGGCTTAAACTGGTTAGTGGTCAACTCGAGGTGGAAATCAAGGACTGTTTTCAGACCTAGTAGAGGAGCCAGAGGTGTGAGGACACCAGCATCTCCCAGCATGTATGGGAGATGAGCTGGAAGATGGACGTGGACCACGCCATGGACCTTGAAGTGGCAGGTTCTGCAGCTCATCTGGCTGTGCGTGGTCACCACGTGGTTCTGCCAGGCAGCAGTCACTGTGCCATCTGTGCAGACCACGCAGGGGGCAGAACAGCCTGAACGATTTCTTTGCCAGGAACTGTGGCTGCTTTGAAATCAAACTGTTCTGCAGGAGCTCATCCAGTTTTATGACATCCTCAGTGGGTTGTTAGAATGAACTGCACAGATTATCCTCTTTCCTGTCAATGATGGCAGAGCTGGAGACAGGAGTTTATTTTGTTGTTATGGGGTGTTACCAACATGTCACATGTTGCCCAAGGAACATTTTCATTAAGACTGATGTACTCAAGACCCCTTGTAAACTTTTAGCAGTGCCTGCTCAGGGGGACTGCCACAGAGCGTGACGTCCAACAAACCTGCTCGTTCTCAGCACTGGAGGACCAGGAGAGCTTCAGGTCTCAGTCAGCAAGCCCCAGCTCCAGTGAGGAGGGGTAGAGGAGGAGCTTTCCTTCTCAATTTTTTTTTTTCCCAGGCAGCTTTAGTTATTTCTTGACTTTTATTTTTATTCTTGTCTTTTTAACTCTAAAGGAAACGACTAAATCCATCAAGTAAATCGAAATCAGGGGAGGGAGCTGATAATTTTGAAGGATGAGTGGGTGCATGTAATAGACAATTACAGGCAAGGAAGAGGTCAGTGTCACTTGTACAAAAATCAGCCCAGCCTCACAATCATATGGGAGTGCTTGGACAGCCAGCAAGTATCTGGACGAGAAGCACCGTGTTGGTGTAGTCTGCTTGGATTTCTGAAAGGTTTTCAGTACGGTCCCTCATGGTGCTGGGTTTTAAGGAAATTTCATAGTCCTGAGTTAAGACAGAAGTTCTGCATGTGAATAAAGACTTGTCAAAAAGGTGAAATGCAGGAGGGGGTGGATTCTGAGTTACTGAGTGGAAGAGAAGTCAGCAATGTTCTTCACAGGGATAGGGCTGGGATGTGTGGTGTTCAATAAACCTCTAACTGGAGAAGTTGTGAGTTGTGAAGGGGTGATACTGGCACGTGAAACAAAGCTTACCCAGGGCAGGAAGGATAAGGCTTGGCTTGAAGACTTGCAGAAAAGCTTCTAAGAGGTAAAACGGAAGAAGAAATTCAACTGTGTAGTGATGGAGTTTGGGGAAGAAGGAAAGAACCTAATTTCCTCATTTCATCCTATTTTCCTGTCTAAAGCAGCAGGCTCTGAGCTGACTGTTGCTGCTCAGGAGCGAGATGGTTGGATGGTGATAAGCAGCCTGTGGAAAGGTCAGCATGGTGCTAAGTGCCAATCAAAAGCAGCAAACCATGTTAGGGATTGTTATGAAAGGGAAGCAGGACCAAACAGAGAACTTCATTATGCCCTTACATAAGTCCACAGTGCATTTACCTCCTGGAAATTGCACTTTTGGTCCCTCTCAGAGACTTAGAGGAGCAGGAGGGATGCCCTGAAATCCTCAGTTGCTTCTGTACAAGGAATGAGCACATTTGTGAAGGTTCCTCAGCCTGACCAAGAGATCATGGGGGTGCTGGGGGATGTGACAGGAATCAGAACCCACCAGTGGCATTGAGAGAGTCAATGGGGACTGCTTGTGTGATGTCTCTTCCAAAACAAGGACCAGAGGGCATCAAGTGAAACTAGTTGGTGACAGGCTCAAAAGAAGCAAAATAGGTGTTTCTTTGCATGGTGCACAGATGAGCTGTGGAAGTTGTTGCTATAGGAAGTTATGGGTGCTAAAAGTTTGAATGGGGCAACTGGGAAAACAGGATGTCATGACTTAAAATTCCTAGAAACTGTCTTCAGAGGTAATTCTGGATCATAGGCTTCTGGAAGGAAAAAAAAAAGGACATTGGCAAAATTTTGCTACTTGCTGCCTTGTTGTTATAATCCTCCCAAGGCAAAGCTTGGCCATTGTAAGGTGAGGCCTTTGGACTACACGGACATTTATCCTTGCCCATTATCACACTGTGCTTAGTAGGGACACCCTGGGGAGGTGGAACTGACCAGGAGATACCATGGAAGCACAGCCCAGGCACAGGAGAAGTGGTGGGGTTCAAATGCAACAATTTGATGTCTGGAAATATTTGTATAATTTTGTTTTCCCCACAGGTTTTGTCTTTGTGTTCCCATCAGCCACACCAGTGAATTTTGAATTGTTGGAAGTTTTGCAGTTCCTCATTGCAATTTTTGTAAAAAGAATTGGCAATTTCTTCACTGAGAGAGTGGTTAAACACTGGAATGGGCTGCCCAGGGAGGTGGTAGAGTCACCATCCTTGGAGGGGTTCAAAAATCGAGTGGATGTAGCTCTTGAGGCTATGTTCTAGTGGTTAGGAAAATGCTGGGAGGAAGGTTGGAGTTGATGATCCTAGAGGTCCTTTCCAACCACAGTGATTCTATGATTCCCACCTTTCCAGGTACCTGTGACACCACTTGATCAAAGTCTTGGAACTCATCTGTGGACACAAGCACATGAATTTCCTCAGCTGAGGAAATTTCCCAGTATGGAGTTGGGAAGATCCTTTCCTGGCTGAGCACAGAAGGGGACATGTGCCTGAGGTCACCGCTGCACCTGAGACACCTCCTCTACTTGCATTATGGTCCCTGTGTGGTAGCTGGCAGCTCTGCATGGCCATCCAGACAGTGGGATGGAGCTGCCCACCAGGGCAGTGAAAAGCTCCTCACTTCAGTGCCTCAGAAAGTTCCAGGACAACCCAGGGCAGAGCATGTGCTGACTGAAGAGTGGAGTCATGAGAACAAGCAGCCTCACTTGGTCTACAAAGATCATAATGAGAATATAGACTCATAGGATGGTTTGGGTTGGAGGGGGCCTTGAAGACCCTCTAGTTCCAGCCCCCCTGT
This sequence comes from Merops nubicus, assembly GCF_000691845.1. Lineage (NCBI taxonomy): Eukaryota > Metazoa > Chordata > Aves > Coraciiformes > Meropidae > Merops > Merops nubicus. The sequence continues at coordinate 4,767 of NW_008618337.1, forward strand.
TCTGTGGACACACCATGGTGCTCAGTGGGCTTTAGCAGAGCTGCTGTGATTTTGGATTTCAGTTTCTTGCTTCTCCTCTCTCTACTCTCAATCTCTCTTTTTTTTGTATCACACTTCACTTGATGATGCATTTTCATTCACAGAAGGGCTTTTAATTGCCATGAAAGCCTTCAGCCAATGCTGCACATTTATCCTCACCCTCAGGATTTCAGACACCTCTAGCAGGCTGATAGCTATGGGACAGTGATGGCACAGACACAGCAGGGTGGGTGGAATTCTCTTGAAGTAAACAAAGCATAAACCTCTCACAGACCTCCAAGTCGTGTGTGTTAAAGTCCTTATTTTTTTTACCCTTTCCTATCTTTCAGATTTTACCAGTGGGAAGATGCTGATGGAGACAAATGAATCTTGGTTCTCTAATTTCTCCTCTGCTGCCTCCTCCTTTGTGAAAGGAGATGGCAAACTGGCAGGGATCGGTGTCCAGGAGGTGGTCATTGGGCTGATACTCACCCTCATTGACTTGATCACACTCCTGGGAAACACTGTGGTCTTCATCTGCCCGCTGGTGGAGAAGAGGCTGCGGACTGTCACCTACATGTTTATCATGTCCTTAGCCATGGCTGACTTCCTTGTGGCTTGTCTGGTCATGCCCTTCAGGTAAGAAGTGCTTGTAAGGTGAGATTGGACGGTTGTGTGTGTGCCCAACATCGCTTCTCTGAGCTCAGCAGCCACAATTTGATCAGGGCTGGCTAGAAGTTCATGTGGTGTGCCTAGGGCTTGGCTCTCCAAAGAGCTTAACTGGGAGCTGGTGATATGTGCTTCTGTGCCCTGGTTTCCCCACCCTTCATAGTTGAGTTCCCTTGTAATGACTGGAGAGAGACCTCCTAGGGGGTATTTTCCTGTTGGCTGCTGGTCTGAACTAGATACCCAGCTTTCCAGGTGGCTCCAGTGTGATGAGTCCCCTTGTCCAGGGCTAGCTCTAGATAGATAGATGATTTTGCACACTGTGTCAGGGGTAAGTGTGATGATGATGTTGATCCTGATAGTGTTCCAAAATACAGAGCAAATCACGGAGTGTATCTTTACCTCATTTTTCTTAGTCAAGAATTAGACTACTGAAATCAGTGGAGGTAATTTCTGTGCTTCAGTTTTACATTTCTTATCTTTTATTTTCTGGCAGTGGGAGGGAGAAATGAAAAAGTTCCTTACTAGTGTAAGAAAATGGATCATTTCCTATTACTGAATTGAAGGGCTACTGCAGACACGTTATTCTTCATATTCTTGGTTAAACACACAATTTTGACTGCTCCTTCTGGTTCAGACAACATACCAGTGAAGCTTGTGGGGGAAGCAGGACAGCTTACAAAATAAATCTTCTGCCTGCAGTGGGATAACAAATGGGATTTGCTGCACTTGGGGGGATTGTTTTGCCCCTGTTATGTGACTGCAATGCACAATCTCTATCATGACTTCCTCTCTGACTTTGCCTGTTGATGATGACTCTGGTGTCTCCACGTTCCACTTGTGCTTGGCAATACCTGTCCTCAGTTTTTCTTCTAAATGGAGTTTGGGCATTTCTAGATACCCAGCACCCTCACTGCTTCTGCCTCCCACCTACTGACGTGTTATCTGCAGCCTGGGCAGTGGGAGCAAAGAGCAAAGGCAGGTGGGTGTCCCGGCAGCTGAAGTCTCCCCTGTAAGACTGGTAGCATCCCCCATACCTGGAGAAAGGCCTCTTCCTTGGAAAGGGGTAAAAGGGAATTTGGCACTAGGTTTTGCCCACTCGAGCATGTAAAGGGGATGTAAATTGGACAATTCCTACTGGGAGGCCCCCAGGAAAGCATGGGAAGGATGAAAAGAAGCAGATGAAAATGTTTGATTGGGAAATCTGTCAACGAGAAAGGAGAAGGGAACAACAGGGATGTGGAAGGGACCACAGCTGTAAAGAATATGAGGGGAGGGGAAGGATCAATGAATCACAGACTTTTAAAGTTCATCTTGTCCAAGCTCCTTGAACTGTGCAGGGACATCTATGACTACAGCAGGTTGAGCAGAGCTCTGTCCAACTTGACCTGGAATGTGTCCAGAGATGGGGCATCCTCCACCGTTCTGGGCAACCTGTGTGTCAATGCTTCACTAACCTTAGTGCAAAAAAATTCTTCTCTATCTGTAGCCTGAATCAACCCTCCTTTAGTTTAAAACCATTACCCCTTGTCCCATCAAAGGATGGCAGAGTGTATTGCAAGGTGGGGAGGATTTCCATGAAAACCAATGACTTCCCTATGCAGACAGAAATAAAATAGCCCACCTAGGAGAATGAGGTCTTAATTAAAAGAAAAAAAATTACAAAGGGGAGCAAAGAGCAGAGCACAATTAATGCTTTGTGCCCCTTCGGAATATCCTGGTGTCACCTGGTGTGAAGACTTGCTGGCTCTTGCTGGGCCACGTGGTGAGGAACAGACCCTGCTGACAGAGTGGCTGTTTTTTCACATCTTTCCTGCTGTCTGGGCTTCGTATCTATGTTGTTCTTTTGAATTGTGGTTTGCTCCTCAGTTGGCATGTTAGCACATGCCAAGGAGAAGAAACTATCTTAGGGGCCAGTTTGGCTCAGGAAGATGTCATAGAAGGGAAAACCAACTTTGTCACCTGGTGCTTAATTTTGTGAGAGGAAGACTTGTGTTGTGTTCCTGGTTTGGCTTGTCTGCAGAAGCCACTCAGTAGCTTGTCTGCTGGGTACTCCAGACAGCCCAGGCACTTCCAGGCTGAGGATTTCCAGCCACTCTTTTCTTTCACAACGAAAAAAAAAGCATGGTCTGCTTCTGGAAGGTCGTGGTGCTCACTGCAACACCACTGGGGACCAGGGAGGAGTGGCAACAAGGCACCCAAGTCCATTACTGGACCTGTGCTTCAACTTCTATGTGTCTCATTTCCCCACCTGAAGAAAAGCCATGAAGCCTTCCCATGTGTTCACAGCAGGACCCTCCACGCTGCCCATGTGGAGGCCACCACAGTGTAGGGACAGGTTCTGCTGTAGGTTAACATTGGTTTGAATTTTTTGCATAGTATCCCACCTACCAAAAAGCTGCTGAAGGCTGGGAGCCTTCAGCAGCTCTGTACCCACCTGCAGCAGTAGTTGTGCTCCAGAACAACCTCCACAAGCTGTTTTAATGAGTTGATGCTAATTAGATGCAGAGCACGTGCTGGTTTTGAACCTCCCTGACATCAGGTTGACTCCTTCTGCCCTTGCTGGCCAGCAGAGCCCACCTGAGTGCCCTGCAGCCTGACTTCCACTGCATGTGACCAGCAAGCTGGGAAGTTCAGAGATAATTACAGCTCTGCAGGGCTGGGTGGTTGCTCAGCCTTTCACATCCAATTCACACACACGGTTATTTCAGCAGCACCCCAGGAGCTGCAGAAGGCTGGTGAAAGAAAGGGGAGTGAATGGCATCTAATTGTATGCTACAGAAACACCCATCAGCCTTCCTACAGCTGCCATGTTCCTTCCTTTGCTGCTCACTTCTGACAGGCCCCTCTTGGCTCTCTTGGAAATTATGAAGTCTGCTTTGTGCTGCTGTTTGCCTCACTGAGGTATTTGTGAGCCACACAACGTGCAAGCCACAGTCTTCCTCCTAAGATCTGAAATCCTCTAGTTTCAAAGCGTGAGAGCAGAGGAAAAGTGAGTTTCTCGGAGGAGGAAGCATCTTCCATGACCCAGGAAATGAGGACAATTCATAAAATCTGTGCTGCACAGGGCACTAGAAAAAGCTGTGGTAACCAAAGCTGTGCAGATGGAAATTTAGGGAGCTGTGGGGGGCAAAGCACCTCTCTCAAGGCACCCACTTGTAACAGTGCAGGCAAGAAGCCTCTGTCTGGTTGTCTTCAGCTACACCCCACCTGTAGGTTATTGCCTGGGCTGCACTTTGAAGACCAATCCCTGCTGGCTAACTGAGCTGGACACCCACCTTTGGTACCTGCGTGTTGATACGGTGTTACCTCAGTGGGATCTTGAAGAAATGTGTGAAATCAGTCCTTCCAGCTGTGATTTCCACCCCTTCTCTCCCACAGCATCATTTACGAGGTGACGGGGATGTGGTTGTTTGGGAAGCTCTTCTGCAAAGTCTGGATCTCCTTCGACGTCATGTTCTGCACTGCATCCATTGTCACGCTGTGCTTCATCAGCCTGGACAGATACTGCTCGGTGGTGACCCCGTACCACTACTCCAGAAGGATGTCTCGGGGCAGGTGAGTGGAGTTGCTCCTCACTTTAGCTCCCTCCACATTTTTACTTGGCCACGGTCTGTATTGACTCGGGACCAAGTGAGACATCGGCAGCTGCTGCCCAAAAGCAGAGAGATGGGGCAGAAGGATCTTCACATCATTTAAAATTTCACAGATCTTACAGCAGAAACCAAATTATCCAATCATAGAATGATCTGGGTTGGAAGGGATGTTAAAGATCCTCTAGTTCCAACCCTCCCTGCCACAGGCAGGGACACCTCCCACTAGACCAGGCTGCTCAAAGCCCCGTCCAACCTGGCCTTCAATGCTTCCAGGGAGGGACCATCCACAGCTTCTCTGGGCAACCTGTTCCAGAGACTCACCACCCTCATAGTGAAAGTCTTCTCCCTTATGTCTAATCTAAATCTCCCCTCTTTCAGTTTCAACCTGTTACCCCTCATCCTGTCACTACACTCTCTGATAGAGTCTCTCTCCAGCCTTCCTTTGACTACTAGAAGGCCACTATAAGGAAATAAATAATATGTAGAAAAATCTACCTGCTGTTGTTTAAAATATTAACAAAAATCCTCTGTAAAACCTTTCCTCCTCTCTTTTTCAGCCAGCTCTGAGCATCCCTCACACTGACCTCAGCTCTCTACACCCAATGAGCCAGTTGTTAGAGAGATTCATGCGTGGCCTTGTTGTACCCTGGCTTTTTCCCTTCTCCAGGCTGGGTGGGACTGCTGAGCAGTGATATCCCACACGGGTTACCATGGGGATTGGATCGTAATGGATGTTCTCAACTCCAAATTACTGACCCTCTCTCCCCTCCACATCCCTTTCCTTCCACAGATGCATCGTGATGACCTGCACAGTCTGGGTGTACTCCTCCCTCATTTCCTTCCTTCCTGTCATGCAAGGCTGGAATGAGATCCCCGGGGTGGACTTCGACGCAGGCAGAGAATGCATCTTTGTCACCAACTGGATTTTTGCCATAGTGGCTTCTGCTCTGGCATTTTTTGTCCCCTTCATGGTCATGTGCAGCATGTACTTCTTCATCTACCGAGCTTCTCGGCTCAAGGCCACTCGTATCATGTCTCAGACGCTGGAGATTCACTACCACCCCAACAGCAAGAGGCAGAACCACCTGCAGCTGGAGAACAAGGCCACACGGACCATCAGCATCATCATTTCAGTCTTCGTGCTCTGCTGGCTGCCATACTTCGTCCTCAACGTCTGGCTTGCTGCCAGAGGCACCGGCTCCACCAGCACGGTCTTGGCTGACACCTTCAAGATCATCACTTGGTTAGGGTACTGCAACTCCACCATCAACCCCATGCTCTACGCCTTCCTGAACCGGGACTTCCAACGGGCCCTGAAGAAGCTGCTCGTTTGCAGGCACAGGTCTCAGGTGGACATTGGAGAAGATATGGTTTCCATAGCCACGTTTTCCAAGACTGCTCCAGACCTAGAGTATAACGTTACAGTGCCGGTGCCCAACGGTGCCCTGAAGGGCAAACCCAACTCGTAGGGATTCAGAAGCAGTTGCTGGAGGTGGTGGGACAGAAAGTGCCAGAGCACATCCTAATGGAAAAACAACACCTAGGAGAACAGGGGGAGGAGGGACTGGAGCATCACAGCTGGGGGCACGTGACAAAGCTGCATTTCTGCATCTTCCACTCCCACAAACTTTGGTATTTTAGGAGCAATTTGTTATAACTAATGGAGCTAATTCCTTCCTGGGTAATTATTTTTTTTAATGAGCATTTCCTAAGACAAATTCAATCTTCATGCTGGGGAAAAAAAAAATCAATGTGATAATGTGAACTTGTCTTTGTGTACATCCTGGTGATCTACAACAAGGTGGAAGAATATTTCTTTCTTATCAGGCCACTGTAGCTCTCAGCTTGCAGCTTCCATCACAGACCTGACCATCCATTTTTAACAACTCCATGTGTGTCAGGCTGGGCAGGGGAGTTAGGAGGGTTGTGGTGAAAAAGCAGAGGTCACTTCTTCATAAAGGCACCACTCTGCAGTCTGGGCTGTTGCTCAGGGATCAACTTGCTTCTCAAATACTGAGAGGCTCAGAGCTTTTGGTGGCTTTCTGGGAATTAGCTGTGAGTTTCCTTATTAATTCTGGAAGGGAATATCCTACATGGTAGACCCCAGGAGATGAGCAAGACTTTCCATAAGACTGAGAGCACCGAGTGCCCAGGGGGTTCAAAGGGGTCTACAGGTGACCAAGACCAGCCAAAGAGGGGATGTGAAGAGGAGTTACTACTCACTGTGATGTCTATGCCTTGGTGCTATGAGTGTAGCTGTGGAGTACTGCTGGGCCACACAGACATTAAAAAAAACAAGATAAATGGGAATGATTATTTTTACCACTTCCAAACGCTCCTCTGGACTGCAAACAGCATCAAGCAGCCCTGGCTCCCTCTGGGCTGGCCATGGAGCACCTCACTGGAGGAGTCCCCTGGAAAGGCAGGACTGCACCTGGACAGCTCTGCAACGCTGTGACAGTGGGTAAAAGCAGGAGCCAAAGCCCAGGACCACAGCTCTTCTGGGGCAGGGTCACAGGAAGGCCAGTGACCGCTCGGACAACAGCCATTGCTCCCCCAGCATGGCTCTGGTGGAGCCTTGTGCTGGTTTACAGGGCAGTCACTGAGTCTTCTCCTAGACTGACCTGTGGACATGAAACACTTCAAGGATGGTTTCTAAAATAGCCTTTTTGGAGTTACCTGGGACTGGAGAAGTCTCTGCAGCCTGGGAAGCAGAGCCAACACAGCAGAAGGAGAACCAGGTTAACATTTAATGCAAAAACTACTGGAGTAAGACACTCAGAGGGATGAAGAATGTCAGTTTGTTTATAAATACAAAGAAGGGTGTGTGATAGTGAAAGTCCTGAGTCATACTGCTCTGCCAGCTCACAGGCAGCAGAGGAATGTCCCCAGAGCTGTAGCAAAAAGGAATTGGCTACTGCCTGGAGCAGCTCAGCCCAGACCAGAGCTCCTCTTTGCAGGGCTGGGAGCTGGCCCAGCCCCCGTGTCCAGGTGGCCCTCTGCAAAAAGAAGTTGGCAGGAAAGCACACACAGATTTCTATGGCCACAGGAAAGGCCCCGTGACCTGAGCCAGTCTGAGAGCTGGTTTTTAGATGCTGATAAACTGAAAAAGGCACAAACTTGTCAATGAGTCATGACATGTTCATGCCACTCTGGCCATCGTGTAGAGTGAGGTCTCACAGACAAGGTGGAGAGCTGCTGCTGTCACCTGTACAGAGAGAAGCCAGCCTTCATTGCTTCCCCTGCCAGGGTGTGAGCACAGAGCAGACACACACCAGACCAAAGGCCTTCCCTCTTTCAGTTGTGGTTGACCACTCAGTCTGAGCTGACTGAAGAACACCATCTGGCAGAAGGCCAGGGATGGAACAGGGAGGTGCAGTGTAATTAAAACCCAACTTAAAGGAGGAAAACAAGATGGGAGGTGCACCCCTCTGGGGAGCCTGGTTCTGAAGAGCCAGTAAAACAGTGCTGAAGCCCAGGTGGGTAATTCATAGCACACAGAAATGTGTTCCTACCCCACTGCTGGGGCAGGGCAAGTGGAGCTGCCAGAGGCAGGGAAATGAGTGCTTGCAGGCATTAACTGAATTCAGAGAAAACCTCTCTGGCTTGGGAGGACATTCTTAGCTGCATTCTGGTTTAACCAATGAAACTTGATAAAATTTTGTTTCTAACCAAATATCCACTGCTGCACTCAGCTGGCCAAGCCCAGAGCCAGGAGAGTTATCCAAAAGCACAAAGAAGACAATCATCTTTGTAATCCACCTCTGCCTTACCAGAGGCTGCAGAGTGTCAGCTGGTTTCATGGCTAGTCACAGAGTCACACATCACAGTGATCCTCAGAAGGATTGGGATCCAAAATGTTTTTAAAAAAACTGATTTCAGAGGCTAAAACTTTAAACAAATTTAAACCTGGAAAACACTCCTATACAAAACCAGGTCTAGTAGCATCAGAATTATCCCTTCAGGACTTGCTCTCTTAACAGCTGAGAGACCATCCCTGTAATCCACTCAGTTTAGAAAGCTCCAATTCCTTCTTTCCTCAGAAAGGATCTTGCTTCCAAGCAGCGTGTTTATCTTGGCATCATCACATGCACTGTGGCACAGAGACCTTATGGTGGCCTTCCAGTACCTGAAGGTACCTCCAGGAAAGCTGGCCAAGGAGTGGTTACAAGGCCATGCAGTGTCAGGACATGGGCAATGGTTTTAAAGTTGAGCAGGGCAGACTTAGATCAGACATTAGAAGCAAGTTATTTACTATGAGGGTGGTGAAACACTGGAACAGGCTGCCCAGAGAGCTGGTGGAGGCGCCATCTCTGGAGACATGTAAGATCAGGCTTGATGGGGCTCTGAGCAACCTGCTCTAGTTGCAGATGTCCCTGCTCACTCCAGGGGGTTGGACTCGATGACCTTTAAAAGTCCCTGCCAACCCAAAGCACTCTGGCACGAGACAGGATAGTGAAGAACCACAGTGCTGGTCCTGCTGGTCCAGCTGCACATGGCTGAAGGCTTTGGACAAAAGCAACTACCATTTTTTATTTTTTTTTTTTATAAATAAAAATGTTTATTAAATCATTTAGACTTGAAAGAAGTCACAATAATTAATGCACTCAACAATTATAGCAAGTGCATTCTGTACACCACCAACCCAAATGGATTGATTCCGTATTTTATAAATAAAAATTAACATATTTACAAGGAGAAATAAAAGCATGGCGTTAGGCAGTTCAATTAGCAGATTACACAAATGCCTACCAGTTGATTTGTTTTTAAAAAGTACAAATCTACAAGATTACATACGACATGTATGACTTCATTAGGTTTAAATTTTCAGAATCACAACACCTTCGTACATCATTTTTACTATGGCTCTTCCAATCATTGCCTGTAAACCCCCCTTTTTTAATGGCAAAAAGCTCCTTTTCCTTCTCTACAGGTTTATCTGTATAAAATGCATTCCCTAAGATACACTACAGTGCAGAAGTATGAAACCATCTCCTCTAATGGCTGGCTATGGAGAGTGATGATATGTACAACTGTGGTACTTTTTTTGCTTTAAAAATAGTGCAGTTTCCCCGTTTACCCACCAGGGACAAAAATGGAGTCATAGCTCGTTTCAAAATCATCTTCATTTCACCGAAGAGCAAGTGATCTGGATAGATACTCACTAGGCTTAGAGACTGTAATTTGCTCTATAAAAATACAGTATTTTAATTCTATTTACATGTTACAGATCTCTCACGTACCCAGCAAGCTGACATTTACAAGCTCTAAAAAAAACCCTCCAACCCAAAAAAAAAAGATAATGAAGCACAATATTGGTAAGCACAGTAGCTGGACCCATCCACTTAGGAGAGTTAAGGTAAGAAAAATGGAATGTGGAAAGTGTGGTTACTGGCTTTCCTTGGCTGTCAGAAGTAAACGAAAATCTGTCCACCACATCTTACACATTAAACATGGCAAAAAAGGTTGCAGTAAACTATTTTCAAGATAGACATTCTGCATCATGGATCCTTCTGCTGAACAATCCCTGTAAAACCTGCTGTGTGGAAGAAGTGATCCTGAGAAGAGTTATTTGCTTGGTTGTCTGGAATGCTTATTTCCTGATAAACTCATTGTCCGTGACCTCTGCCTAAGCACTGGTTTTGGTGGGAGCTCCAAGTCTTCAAACACTGGATTTTCTATGATTGCTGCAGCCTCTGGCCTTTCAGTGGGGCTTGGAGACAGCATGTCCTTCACCATGGTGTACTAAAAGAAAACATGTGTTAGATGAACCAGTTCATAAATTCTCTCTTATTTAATGTTCCGACTTCAATTATGGCTGTATGAACAAGTAGACGATGTCCCCAGTTGCCTTCTGAGTAATTTGGGTATGAGTGCTTTGGCACAGTAGCTAGAAGTGCATTAAATATTTGAAAATGTATCACTGTGCATCTCTTAAGCTGTCTTTACAGTCAATTTGGCAAATCAAATCTGACCCAAGATTCAAGAGAATCATAAAACCTGCACATTATTTGCAATCAAAAGAATTCTAAAACATATGAAATAATTTACGAGTCATTTTTAGCTTCATGTTTAAGCCACCACATTTTAAGCCACGCATAGATTTTCAGAGCAGATGAGAAGTTTTCCTTTAAATATACACGTAGTTTGAATAGCTGTCTCAGACTGAAGCAAAATTAAGTGTCCTGCTCCAGGTAGGCACAGCACAGCACCTTCCCCCAGGCAGCCTACAGCTGCAGAGCAAGAGAGGCTGCTCCCCGTTAGCTGCTGGTCTGAACAGCTGAAAGCATCCTGGCTTTGTACAGGGGAGGTTTTGTGCCTCACCTGCTCTTTATCTGCAACTCTACCACTTTAAAGATGTGACTAACAAAAATACAGCACCATTTGCTCACACGGTTTCCCACTTGAGAGATCTGGTTCCTAGAGTGAGATTCCACCCAGCCACGGTGCTGCCTACAGTCTCCTGTTACCTGTCTACAACTCTGCACTTTGTGCCTGTGAATATGGATTTCTTGCAAGAAATCAGGTCAGGATGCATGTAATGAATGACAGCAAGTGACAAAGGGAAGCCAGATAAGATTGTGTAGTTATTGGAGGTAAACTCTGTGACAAAAGCATCATTATCCACATTATTGTAATGTTACAGCTTTGAAACGTAGAAAAGCACAAGGACAGAAGTGTATCTTAGTAACACTAAAGCTTTTTTCCCTCCTTCCTTTTTACCTCCAGAGCAGTTGGAAAGCAAAGAAAAAAAGCTGCAATTATTACAGAAAAACCTACAATAGCATCAGCTATACTCACCTCTTGTGCATATTTCTGAGTGAACAATGGTGGAAACTTCAAATTTCTAACATCACTCAAGGTCTGCAAAAATATTAAGAAAAACATACAATGTTTCCAAAATACCATTCACCAGTAAAATTACTCTACTGTTCTTCAGAAAATATGCAAATCAGCTTGATGGGGAAAAAAAATTGTTTTAAATTCTTGCTTTAGTGGTAGAAAAAACCATTCACAACATACTTCAATAGGCAAGTTGGTGGTTCCCTGGGTATACAGCCTGCAGTAGGAATTATGTTCTCAGAACTCTGATCTCTGCAGTTTTAAATCAGCCAGATGGACAAACGTGCAACTTTCTCACCTCTGGCTCAATAAAATCAGCAAAACTGTGCACCACCCATAATCCCCACGGTCACCTACACATGAAATGACTGCTTCTGTCTTCATGTAAGCATTAGTCTTTAGCGTTTATGGACCGAGGAGTGGATTGAGCAGCAGTTTTGGAAGAGCTCACGTTGCCAGTCTCTGTGTTCTCAGGAGGCAGCCGGTGTCCTGCAGCATTTATCCACAACAGGCACATGGGCTCCATCTAGTGACCGTGGTTTTCCCATGTTCAGCTACAAGTGTCAGCAGGAGGCTGCCTTGTGAATTTAAGTTCTGAAATTCCCAACATCCCACGACCCACTTCAGCACGTTCTTAGTGCAGAAGGGCAATATTTAGCACTCGTTTTCTTTTAGGAGTGATCTTTTACAAAAGTTTGAGTACAAAACAGAATAGTTCTGAAGTTAAACCAAAATTCAGTTTGCTATTACTCCACTGAAAGTAAAATCTGACCAGTTAACAGTGATGGGCTAATTTCCTGTTCAAGAGAACAGAATTTTATGATAAGAAAATGCTTTAAAAAAAGATATTTTTTTTCTCCTTCTCTGCCAATTCAGTTTGCATTTAGTGATCTGTTTCCAAACATCTAATCTGGAATTAAACTGTGCTGCTGCAACTGCTAACAGCTTGAGGCAGGCAGGTCTCACGCTCCTCCTCTGGGGATTTTTCCAGCTCTTTGTCACAGATTCCTAGAATTTGCTGGGCTGCCTGGTCAGGCAGAGCATGTTTTGCTCCAGCAAGCAGTGCTAATGCTTGGCTGATGCCAATGAAAACTTCAGTGTGACAGCTGGGAAACAATGACCACAGCAGCTGAACTCCAGGACTGGACCAGGAGGACTGGGCACTTCTTGTCATGACTCTTTCCTGCACAAGTCACTGGTCGCCACGGACAAGAGGAAAAACATTCCTGGCTGTAGCCCCTGTTCTCTGTGAACTTGCTCCTGAGCCAGATGGATCTCACATGTATTTTAACAGCAAAGGAGAGTTGTAATGCACCAGTAAACCACCTAAATTCACAGTTGATGCAGTGAAGGTCATCAGTTACTGGGGATGTTGTGCTTGAAGCCGAATGAGACTCACACCTAAGACTTACTAAGGGAAAAGGAACAGCAATTTTTCCCTAAGTGAAAAAGCATGGCAGACTGAAACAAGGAAGAAGTAATAAAAATGCACTGCATGGTTCCAGTTCTTGAATGAAAAACAAACTGGTAGGCTTAAAGTCACAAGCTATATTTGTTGCTTGAGTTCTTGGATATCCTAGTTCAATAGTTTCTTTTACTTAACTTGACAACAGAGAAGCTTTGTAGGGAACTTCA
>NW_008618337.1:17555-56462 GCF_000691845.1 Merops nubicus
CAACTGCACATATTAGGAAGACTGCAATTTATTTTCAGGGATTAAGGGGTCTGTACGAGGCTGATAAAGAAGTCGTGCTCTTAATTGCAAGGCTTTTTCAAAACCAAGAAGAATCTCTTGCAAGTGTTTCACCAAGCAAATAGTTTAATTTTAAAGACATTATCACACTGAGGATACCAATCCCATACCTACCCTGACCCTCTCCATCTGTGTGCTGAAAGGGTAGAGCAGCTCAAAGAGAATCAGTCCCAAAGAAAATATATCCACTTTGTGCGAATAGGTGTTCCCACAGATCTGAAAATTCAAAATTAGGATTAAATCAAGCCAGCTACTCACTATATGTCATTATGTACAACACAAACAGCAGCCTTCCAAGTCAGTGTATGGAGGTGATCAGCCCTGTGCAGAGCTCAAAACTACAGGACAGCCCCAGGGGCAACCTCATCACATAAGCCTTGGTGAGCAAGGCCCTGGTGATCATCAGCTCCTCTCTGCAGACCCAACTGCAAAGCAAAATGCTTCAACTGACTTAAGCCTCACACACAACACAGTGCCCTTGCTCACTTAACCTGGATATTATACAGTTACCTTTCTACTACAAGCAAAGATAAAGGCAAGATACATTAATGCATCTAAGTACAAATCATAAGCCACGTTTTTGCTATAATATATTAAAACACTAATTCTCAAATTCAATTTAGCTCCGACCTCTACTTTGATTAGAAAGAATTTAAGTAACTTGATTGCAATAATTGACTAGAAAGAGTGCTTGATCTTTGAGCTCCTGGGAATCCCAGGAACTGACAGAAACAGCTCGAGAGAAGAGAGCACAAACCTGTTCTGGGCTCATGTACAGTTTGGTCCCTACTTGTCCTGTGTGCCTGGCATAAGCTGGCATTGGGGTAAGTACTGATTCTTCCTCCTCATCTTGGTCCATAGCAGTTACCAGTCCAAAATCCCCAACCTTTACTATGTCGTCCATTGTGAAAAATATATTGGAAGGCTAAGAAAACAAAACAGGTGAAAAGACAAAAAATAAGTAAGAGACAAGCCTCCAGGTTTCAGTAGGTACAACACTTGTTCTAATCCAGGTAAGCCATGCTGTCAGGGCTAAAAATGCTCATTAAATATCAGGTTAGCAGAAACAGCAAAGAATATTTGCTCTTCAGGAAAAAGGAATTACTCCTGCATTAGTCTCTCTCCCTGCAAACTCAGACTGTTCATTTCTTGTTGTCCAGTTTAACACTACAGAGGTCTGCTGAGTAGCACACACCAAAGCCACAGGTAAGTTTTCCAGCTCCCCACCCCATGGCAAACCCACAGCAGATGCTGGAGTTCCAACTCCAGCCTTTCTTATGCTGATCTCCCAGTGCAGAACTTGTTTGCCTTATTATTAACCAGCACTCCACACGTCATCTCAATGTGAAATTACAGATCCATTGGAAGCCTGGGAACAAGGTCTGCTCTTCAGCTGGCACTGTGCAGCTTAACTCTGAGAACAGCTGTTGGCTGAACAGAATTAGAAATTCATTTTTCATAGAAGATTAAGAACTTTGCAATTCATGAGAGCAGCAACAGTGATGATCTGGCTTAACTCTTCTTCAGCTTGTTTGCCAGGTACTACCCCAGCCTTGGCTTAACCAACTGATGGAAGGCACTGAACTGAGATGCCCCCGTTGCTGATGGGACATATCTCAGCTGGTCTTCCAGAAGACTTCTGGTTTGGCTGACAGAGTAACACACACCATATGACTGATTATTTCCTTGAAACATGACTGCTCTGTTAAACATCCAGACAGACATGCAGTTTTGGGGGAAGATCAAACTGATCCTGCAAGGGGGAAGAAGCAGCAGGATTACCCACAGGGGAAGGCACGAGGCCTGGTAAAGAGGCAGGTGGTGCTGGGCAAGCCCCTCTCAGAGCTCCTGGACCTTCAGGGCTGGGAGAACATGGTCCATGCTTTGTTGAAATAAACCCTGAAACAGGAGGAGATGTACAGATAGAGGGCAATATTTTCCCACAAGATTAGAGGACTACAAAGCTGATCTATTTCATAGTCCATCCAACTTCCTCTGTTAAAAACAAACCCAGTCTGTGCAAGAGAGAAACGAGACAGAAAAAGGCTTCTTGGGTTAGTTTTTAAGCAAGGGACAGCTTCGAGATAAGCATTACAGAAATAGATATAACTTGGTAGTTCCACAGTGCCCACATCCTGCCTCTAAAACTGTCTTCTGAGCCAGGTCTTATCTCCTGCTATATTTTCCTGTCATGAATGTCATGCTCTTCAGTCACAGCACATTTTGTGCACAAAAGCTACGACCCTGCAAATCCATAATGCCTCCAGAATCTCTCTGAAGCATTTATGAATTAATCACCTACCCTTTGACTGCACACCCACGTTGTCAAAAATCTTTGTACCACAGTGTTAATGCTCAGATGTCTCCATTAGGGATTTCTATCCCATTGCCTTGATCTCCACCCTCATCCTCCTCCAACATACACACACAGAACAAGTTGACAAAATCTTTCTTGCTTCATGGAACAACACTCTTAGGAGAAGATTTTATTTCTTGTATTTTTCTCGTTGAAAAGAGAGTTGTTTCTCTGGTTGAAAACAGATTACTGGGCCAGTATATATAGTCTATAAGTTAAGGAGACTGGACACTCTGCTATAGCAAATTGCTAGCAAAAATAAGCCATCAAGACCGTATTTGGAAAAAGGAAGTCTATGTCAGATGCACAAAATTTTGATTTAAATCAGAAGAACACAACCAACCTCTAGTTCAGTTATCTTACCAATCACAGAATGAAATTTCTCTCAAGTTTCTTCCATCAGAATAAGAAATCCTATTTTTTTTCCCCACAGATATGAATAAGCTAGTCATACATCCAGAAGGCTACTGTGTAATTCAACTAATGCTGCAGAATGTATCTGAGGCTGTTCCTGAAGTTCTATGGAACTCTTTATTTTGGGCAGTCAAGCACAACCAACAGCTCACCCTGGGAATAACAGGAAATTCACCTGACAGACAGAACTCTGCTCCTGTACTTCAAATCACAGAATGGTTTGGGTTGGAAGGGACCTTAAAGACCATCTAGTTCAAATCCCCCTGCCATGGACAGGGACACCTTCCATTAGACCAAGTTGCTCAGAGCCCCATCCAGCCTGGCCTGGAACATCTCCAGTGATGGAGCATCCACAGCTTCTCTGGGCAACCTGTGCCAGTGCCTCACCACCCTCAGATTGAAGAGCTTCTTCCTTGCATCTAAATCTCCCCTCCTCCAGTTTAAAGCCATTACCCGTTGTCCTACCTCTACAAGTCCTTGTAAGAAGTCCCTCTCAAGCTTTCTTGCAGGCCTCCTTCAGATTCTTCAAAACCTCATTTTCTTCAAAACAATTGGGATCATGACCTGGTCACTTGCCTACCTAAATTCCTGCCATCTTGTTGTTACTGTATCTGTGATTAGTGGCAGTCTAATTAATGCATCACAGTATGCACTGTTAAGTTCAAAATTTAAAAGATCTTCTTGCATCTTTTAATATGCATGCCTACAAATTAATTTTTGCAAAGGTCAATGAGTTTTTGCTGATGCCAACAGGGGCAAGAACTGGCCTCTGCTACCAGCTAGCTCTGCCTCGAGTGAAACCAAAACAGCTTTGCAGCTTATTTGCTTATTAGTAGTCCTGGCACAAACTTTGGGCTGCATGACCAATCTCTTGGACAGATGACAAAATTAGGTGAGATGTTCCCAGGACCTTCTGAAAACCACAGAAAAAGTTAAACACACTGGCTGGTGTTTTGACAAAATTAACGCCTAACAGATAAACTTCCAGGATCCAAGAATAAACATCTACAGACCCATGGGAAGTTTTTTGTAAGCAGGAAGTTGTTCATTCAGTGAAAGCTTTTCCAAGTTGTTTATATCAAGTCAACCTAATCAAATCACTTGTTTAAATTCCTGCCAATATTGAACTTTCAAGGTGTTATAACAAAACTCTACATAGCTGATTACGACTAATACAGCTTTAAGTGAAGATCTATACAAGCTTTACTGAACAGTGACCTCAGAAAAGGCAGCAGAGAGTTACAACTGACAGTACTGGTAAGAAAGATTATTAATTAACATATTAGTATAGGGATTTAATTACTTTTCTGGTCTGTTTCTCAAGCACAAAAGATATTTCAGATAACTGGTTGAAGGTAATTGCTTAATGATGATGAGGAAAGAAAATACTTGGGATGGGTTTGTGAGTTTAACTTTGACATATCCCTTCAGTGTTATGGAACTTGAATCCCCTTTTGTTGTCACATCTGAGCTGGCACTTCTATCATTTGTTCTACTGATACCAAGTGATTACCCTCTGAGAAGCTATAGCAATGGTTGTAATCCTTTCAGTAGGCACTCATGCCTCCTCAAGTAAGCAGAGAGAAACAGAAGTTGCCTCTCCACCATTTGGCAAAAGCAATCCATTCCTCAGAGCTTATTCAGCTGGGCTCTTCAATTAAATTCTGGTATTTGGTAACACACACTAACACTTGCAGTGCTAATAACCCCAGGAAGATTAGGCACCACCATAGGATCAGAAGCAAAATGAAAGAAAAGGTACAAAAAGTTACTCCTGACAAAAGTTAAAATAAACACTAAAGATAAAAAAACACTTCTCCCAGTCTTAACTGTTAAAAAGATTATGAATCCTTCAGAAAGCTGCATTGTGATAGTTGGCACTGACTCAGAATTCAACTCCAGGACAGTTTACATTTCATTCCTAGAGCAGTAATACTTAATTTTTAATTTCTCTAACCAGGAGTAACACCACTGCTCTTAGACAGTATTGATCTAGAAAGAAGGAAAATATTACAATTAGAATTACAGAATCATTTAGTAGGAAAAGACCTTTAAAATCATCGAGTCCGACTGTAAACTTAACACTGCCAATTATCTGCTTCACTGGAAACATTAGAACAGGATCCAAAGCACCTTTTTTTTGCCAAACAGCTCAGCAATGAACAATCCTGTATAAAGAACCTCAATTCAAAATGCCATAGAACAAATGCAACTGATCTGTGCCAGGAACAAGAAGTCTTGCTGTAAGAAAGACTTTAATTGCAATAAGGAATGATTAATGTTTTATTTCCTGGAGCACTGCACAGCCAGATTATTGCACAGACATTAACCTGGCTTCTGTAACAGCCATGCTGAGGTCACTGACTGAAGTCAACTATTTTAGCAGCATTTGTCTCCAGTGCCATATTACTCCAAGATACAAAAAAAAATTTTACCTGTATTCACACATTCATAATCTGCCATTTTAAAGGGGAACTTGACACTGAGCTAAACAGCCTGGCACTGCTCTATTAGGAGCAGTCAAATTTGGGCTTGATGATGCTCAAGTCTGTAATGCAGTGGAGGGACAACTACCCTGTGATGCCACCGTTTGAGTCAGTCCATGTGTTTCAGGAATTTTACAGCACCAGAGACTTCTGTATGATACTTTGGGCACAGATAATTCAAATTGTGGTAGATAGTATCACAGTACTAAACCAGAAAATGTTTTTTCTGTAGGCCACAGTCAGTGAGATAAGCAGTTACAACCAGAATTTGGGAAGTTGAGCGATTTAGTGATGATCATGTCCACAAATAAATAAATCAAAACCCCAACATCTCCTACAGTAACCTAGGAATACAAACCTTGAGATCCCTGTGCATTAATCCTTTGCTATGCAGAAAGTCAACTGCTTCAGCTATCTGCAGAAATATCTGCAGACACTCTGTCCTTTCCCTCTCCTCTATCATGCACCTTCTGCTCATCCAGTCTTTGAGGTTCTCTTTGCGACAGAGCTGCATCTGGATGTAAAGATACACCTTTGGAGAGGTGGGCTTCACCTTTTCTGCTGTGTTTTTAGAGAGGTCCAGGCTTAAACTTGTTGGCCTCGGTGGAGAAACAGAGAGGGGACTTCCTGAAGCAGATTTCTTGTTATCAGATTCCATTGTACTTTTTGCCTTATCCTCAGAAAGGCTCCCATCATGTGAGACATCAACTTTATCTTCCTTACTGGAAGCATTTCCACAACCAGAATCCTCAAACACAATGGAAGAGGAGGTCCCTTCTCTCAGGTGTACACCAGGAGCAGATGAAGAACACATTTCCAAGGAGTGACCCAGCTCGTTGCTGTTGATGGTACTGTCCTCTACATCACAGCCTGTAAGGACACTGTCCTGAAGGTTTAACAGTGGATCTTCTGACTGGTGTAAGTCCCTGTTGTCTGTGGCAGAAAACTCCAGAGGAGAAAAGTGGCTTTCAGAAGAATCAGACTGGCCACAGGGTATTCCCACGGACATGACCCTCTCCGAGGAAGTGGCAATAACTTCAATGTGCTCCTTTGTAGAAAATGGCTCTGTTCTGATCTTGAATGATGGGACGTCCATTGGACTGGGAGAACTGAGTGGCCAATCAGTGCTGGAAGGACATAATTGAGAGATCAATACTACAGAACTTCATTCCACTAGGAATATATTTTCAGAAGCCCAGGTTTTAAGAACTGCTACCACTGAGATCCGTGCCATACCGTATAAGAGTAGGTGACTGCCCAAGTGTGGGAATCACTAACAGCTAGGATTCAGCACCCATTTTTCTTAGCAAAAATAATGTTTTCCCATTGAAACAAGAGTGTTGATAAAGGAAAATTTAGCAACCTCTACTGCCTGGATTCCTAATGTGCAATATCTTCAGTTTGAAAAAGTGCAGTGCTTTAGAACATGCATTGCAACGACTACTTAAACTGCCCTGGAAGAATTACAGCTGTGAAATGTTAATTTGATGCCCAAAAGGTTTATATAAAGGTTGCTACAGTCTAAAAATTGTTAGGCATGTTAAGATGTTATTGTAAGACCACTAAATAGCCTTGTATTAGGCCTCATTCTTTAAATGCTAACATACACCCACTTCTTCCTTTCTCTTAACACCCTTTAACTTCCAATTTTCCATTTTTAACCTACTTCTGCCAAGCTTTACAGATCATCACTCTGATTATCCCTCAGATACTTCTGCTGAAATAAATGCACTGAAGCATATGAGTACTGAATCACATCCACCTAAACCAAGATAACAAGGAGGAGGAAAGCAGTGGTAAGGAACAAAGAGGACAGAGATGCCAAAGTTTAAAGCTGTATCACAGTAGCAATGCTCCAACCTCCCAACCACTCTAAGAGTCAATTACAGAAACTGAATCAGGAACTATAAGATGTTTCCTAGAGCTGAAAGAAGGACCTGAACACAAAAATCAAGAGATGCTATGCACAAGTGTGATATATTTGTACCTTCTTCAACTAAAAAGTTGTCAGGCTACATTAATAACCATTACTTTCCCACATAGTGTCTCCATCTTCCTGGATTATCTACCAGTTTCCTAGGTCTGTTGAAGTACAATGTCAAGTTCAATTGTTAAAAACCCCCATGAATTACCCTTCATCTTTTAACCACTGCTCATCCATCTTCTCCTGCCATCTCTCAGGTGGAGCTTCCAGCCAGGCGTTGAAGTACCGGACAATACCTGGGTGCTCAAGTTTAGCCAGGGCCTTGACCTCCCTCATCACCTTCTCACGAGCCAGCTCCCTGCCAGTTGGGGTGAGGAGAAAACAGAGACACGGTCACATAAAGCAGCAGCACAATACAGAAATTTCTGCAATGGGATTTAATCAAAGCTAGCCCAGTATAAACGAGGGCAGTAGTACTGCCCTTCACACCATGAGACAGATATGCCTTAAACTCCCCAGAGTAACTCCTTTAGGTTAGAAGTGTGGAGGAGCAGTGTGTGCTCATAACAGCTAAGTGTTCAGTCATCCCATTTCAAACAATTACAGGCAGCAAAATGGAGAAGAAAAGGTTCATCTTGCTCTCAACTGTTTACAAGCACAGAAAAATGACCACTAAAGAGCAGTACTCTGCAGGGATGTAGAAGACACTGACCCAAAAGAAGATGGACAGTAACACCTCAGTATTTCTTAACTGACATAACATAAGGAGACACAAAGGATGTTCTCCATTCTACTGACAGGAAAGCAGGTAGCCTGCTGTCTTACTTAAGTAAATAATCTCTCTTTGGAATACCATAACTGGATCAAATTAAGTGAAATGGTTTTATTTAATGGTTTGAATATGCTTGGAAAATAAGAATTTAGGCTACCTTAAATTTTGGAACAAAACCTTTAATCTTAAATAAACAAGTTATGTAACACATTCAAAAAAGTAGTAATTCTGGATTTCATAGCTTTACCCCCTCCCTCTACTGGCCTGCCTGTTGCTGTTCTAACTTGAGATTTCCAGAAGCAGTGTCTCCCATCTCCCACTAAAAGGAACTGCTGCAAGCTCTGTGTAGGGTAATTCAGCAGCATGGCTTGGCCACCTATGACTGAAAGAAAAGGTAGGGGTTGTGGGACCAGAAAATGAAACAAATGGGCAAACGGAATCAGAAAAGCTGGTGAGGGAGAGAGAAAAGAAAGAGAAGGTGGAGTAGGAAAGGCAAGGAGAGGAAGGAGAGAAGCAAATTAACAGTGCTACAAATAACTGGTCCTGTTAGCAAAGGCTCTAATCATCAAGGCATCAAAGGAGTTGCCATGTAGCCACAGCATCCTCACAAGGGTCCTGCTATGCAAGTGCTTTAGCCAAGCAGGTCACCCTTCTGTTGGGATTAAATATGCCAAATTCTCCATGCCAGAAGTCAGCCCCCCCATCAAAAAGTATGCCATTCATCCTAGTGCATTATCTGGGAAATCAGTTCAGGAACAGATGGTTCAGTGTAGGACGAGAGCCCACCACTCATTCATCACTTCTGTGTCTCAGCAAGCTCGTTCATTACCTGTTAGGTAAACGGATCCTCTTGATAGCATAGTTGCAGTCATCCACTTTATTTCTGGCTTCAAAAACTACCCCAAAACCACCACGACCCAGACACTGAATTGGTTCAAAATCAGTCAGATATCTAGGAGGAAAAGGGTATGAGGAAGGGGCAGAAGAGTTGAGGGAGGACAGAGGAGAAAAATGCATTAGCACAGATAGAAAAATAAAGTCATTTATGACCAAGAGTGAAGTATTTCTGTACAAGCAAAACATGATGAATGACTTGAAGAATTTCTTATCTTTTTTTCCTTGCTCACCCACTCAGGCCATCAGATGGTCTGCTTTTTGTGAAGTGTATAGTTGCTGATTATACATTTATTCAGGGTCTGTCACAGCCTAGCAATATCCATTATGCATGCACACAAAAAACTGAAGAAGCGTTTCACAAGTTTTTATCAGGTTCCATGCTTAATGCTTTCTATACCCAAACTAGCTGGTGACAGCCAAGTATTTTCCAAATCATGATTTGCCTTTGACCCCACCCCAAATAACGATTTCTGCAACTAGTTCTTCTAAGCACCCCTTCCAAAATATCACTTTTCTTAAATCTCCCTATCTTTCTCATTCTTCCTCATTTTAAATGCTCCAGTTCTTACTGTCAGTGAGTTACAAATGTACAGCAAACAGCCACATTCTCTCCAGAGTATCATGACATGCCCCTATACAACCTTCTGTCACAACCAGCTCCTCCATAACAGCAGGGTTTTTTGCAAATATAGTCTTCTTACCTTACAGAGTATATAAACTTTATCTGTTTCCATTTCCAATTGCCTTTCTCTGTTTTAATCCACAAACAAAGAGAGGCAGTAAAGACTAATTAAGACCTTCAAGAATCAATCTTCCATTTCATGTTCCAGCAGGAAAATGAGGAACATTACTGATCACAGGTATCCTGTAGTCTCTCTGGGATTGCTTAGTCTAATCATAACTGTAATCTCTCATCAGTAATGGGCTGACAGGGTTCTTTGTGTCAGCTGTCAACCACCCTGTGAAGTTAGAGGACTAGGGCTGGGGTAGGTAGGAAGAAGTGAACACCTACTCTTTCCTCCAGATAGTAAGAGCTGTCAGACAGACTGAAAACCCTGTACATGTTGTGTTGAACTGAGCTCACCTTGACACGTATCCGGAGTTCTTGACATCACTCCAGCTGCTGTCTTTAACATCTCCAGAAGTGGGTTCATATTTATTATCAGTCTGACACTGTGTTTCTGATTCCTTCCGCAGCTAGCGAGGTTTATCAAAACAAGAACAACAAAAAAAATTAAACTCCTTAAGTATCTGAGACCACTTTGTATCCCTAGATACAGCATTAAATAAATTTCACTGTAAGTATCTCCAAAGATGTCCAATATGGTTGAAGCAGTCTCATCTGCTTGTTGAATAATAGAAATTGTTAAGGTTGGAAAAGATCTCAAAGATCATCAAGTCCAACCATCAACCCAACACTACCATGAGCACTAAACCATGCACATTTTTTGAACCTTTCCCAGGGATGGTGACTGCAACACTTCCCTGGGCAGCCTGTTCCAATGTCTAACCACTCCTTCAGGAAAGAAATTCTTCCCAATATTCGATCTAAACCTCCCCTGGTGTATCTTAAGCCCATTTCCTCTTGTCCTATTGCTAGTTACCTGGGAGCAGAGACCAACCCCACCTCACTACAGCCTCCTTTCAGGGAGTTGTAGAGGGCAATAAGGTCTCCCTTGAAGCAGTTGAGCAAATTTTATGTGGCAGCTGACAGCCTCCACAGGTTGATTAAACAATAAATCTAGGCTTTTGTTATCTTATTAACACACCTCACTGTAGGCTCAAAAGCAAAATAAAAGGCCAGAATAATATCTTCTGATTTAGGATTCAGAATAAAATACTCACTCTGCTGTAAGGATGGGGGTGGAAAAGTTTGCGTACAATAAAAGTTGTGGTCACGATGCAAAAGATAATGGTGCCAACAATTTCCTTCCACCAGTGAAGCAGAAGAACAGGATCTTTCTTGCGAATGTTCTTGTAATTTGTATCCTCAAAAAATCTAACAGTGATCTGAGTGCTACGTTTATTTCTTTCTCTCTTGTAGTAGGGTAAGTAATAACCATTATCTGTGTATAAAAGACACAGAGAGAACAGAGATTTACTTGCAGGTAAATACAAACCCATTTTGTCTTCTCTTTAATAGGTTTCCTCAACAGATAGTGTATTTTTGTTTGTATGCCCCATGATTTTAAATGGCACCTTACAAATTCAATTAATCAAGGTTATGGACTCCACAGCAACTAGGTCTCCCATCAAAAGTTTAACACTTCAAACCAGAATATCTTCCATATGGAAAACTTTACACCACCAAGATGAGTCTCTAGCACTGTTAGATTGTGAAAAAAATAATTCAAGTGGCTTTTTCCACTCAGATAAATGGTCTGTGGCAATGGCAGTACTCACAGGACCTCTGCAGCAGCAATTTCTGGCACTCTGAAGAGCTTTTGTGTGGCACCAATTGTGCGTACACCACAATTTGGAAATCCTAGTTTGGGCAATAACTTCCTAATTCACTAAATGTTAAAACCTTAAGATAGAAAACAACAGCCATTTATTAAATTTCACAGACAATAAATGGGTTAACCTGGCCATTCAAAATGCATCAGAACTGGGAACTTCCACCTACCATAGGGGTACTGCAGAACTGAAAGTGCTCCATTACTGTACTCTTCATGAGAGTACTTGTCGTTGCTGAGGCACTTATCGAACTCATCAGACCCCACCAACACTGGAGTCCTGGAAGGAGAATCTAAGCATAGAAAAGACACAATTTTGTTGAGCTGAAGCATTATAAAAATTATGTTCTTGTATTAACTTACTGAGAGCTCTAATTGCATAATATTAGAAAATGCCTCTTGGGGCAGACTATGAGAACCAGAATTAATGCAAGGAAACATTAAGAAGGGTATTCTAAGATAAGAGTTACTTAATACTGCTCCCCATTGCCAAAATACTGGTTTTGGGCAAGTTAATTCACTCATATTCACATCACTGCAAATAACTTTTTTGTGGAAAAGTGATTTAGGAGAGGCAACATTTCACCACTAAAAAAGACCCTGTCAAAACCATAGTAAAAGAAAGCAGGCATTAAACACTTAATTAGAAAAAAAATAATTAATAAAGCACAGAGATAGCTCCTGAACTGGTTTGCAGCTGGAAATGTTAGAGCAGTTTGAAACATACTGGAAATCAGAAAGATGTCTTGTCTTTTCAGAGCCAAGACAGTAAATGAAACCCTGAACTGTTACTTACGGATTAAAGGTTTCCACTTGATTTTGGGAAGAGGAATGATTGCATTATCATTCCTGGATTCCAGAGCCTTTGGGTTGGTTGGGAATTTCTCAGAAATTCTGACTGATGACTGAAGATACAACTGGCCTCTGTACATACCTAAGTAATAAACCAGAGAACATATTAGTCTTCAAGATTTAATTCTCTTCAGCCCCAGAATAAAATTGCTGGGTTAAAATACATGGTTTAAAACATTTTTGAAAATATTTCTTTATAGTCATAGAATCTGCAGTACTGACTCTGATTGCTAGGCTGGATGAATTCAAGTCATATGTTCCCTCTGTTCTGAAAAACAAGAGATCAGGACATCTCATTTTCACTGTTGGAGAGCTGGTGGTAGATAAAAATGCCAGCAATTTTTAAGAGCTATAAAGCAGCTTGGGTTTTGCATAGGTCAGACTTCTCTGAAACTTCCTACCCGTGTTAATGCTGGTACACATTACTTCTCAAAAGCCATTACTAGGAAAGCTGGAACAACCTGGCTTCTTCCCAGTGTCATTCTTTATCTTTGTGACCACTAACAGGAAAACTAGAAGATGTAAAGACATTAAAAAATAGAAAGGCTAAAGCACACAAAGTCTTAGAAAACCAAAGCATGTTTACCTCCCAGAGACAGGCAGACAGCTGAGAGGAAGGACTTGGGGCCACTCTATTTCAACTTGTCAAAAACATATCAAATGAATTCTGACAGCTGGATGAAAACTTAGTCACACAAACTCTTAACTGAAATTTCTTCATGCTAAGTTACTGTAATCAGTGCATAGTAAAAAGGGAATAGGACAAACTAGTGGGCTGGAGGGAGATACTGCTTACTGCTTCCCAAGCAACATGACTGCCTTCTTAGCTACAAACCAATCTTTAGAAGTTTCAATACCATCAATCATCTGTAATGTACTGAAACTACAAAGCAGTGAACATTTCAGAATCAAAATGAAAAAGATTTATAGTTCTGAAATGTTTTGGTTTAAAATAAAAAAAAAAGTAAAAAAAAAAACCCAAACCAACATCTTTTAACTATCAGTGTTGAGGCTAAAGCACCATAGATATGAATTCCACCATAGCCAAAGATACACTGTACCTTCTGTTAGTGTCTCAATTTCTAAGCTGGGTACACAGAACTCTGCCTCTGAATGACAACACCAAAGATGACCAGAGCAGGCTAGGAGGAGATGAAAACACTTCTCTGCCATTTCAAAGTCCTTCATTCAAGTCAAGGTGACTATCTGGGATATATGTGCTAGTGAAGCCTCAATTTTGGGGCTTTATAAAGCAACACGGGTTAAGTTTAGCAGCCATCATTATGCAGAATATCAGACTGGACATGCTACAGCTCCTCTTAACTGTCATCTACCAGTACAGAGAGAGCTGCTTTACTACAAACTCAAAGAAAAGAGTAACATTTACTACAGAAAATACTGCAGTCAGTGTCTCACCCAAATAGACGCTGGATTCTGTGGCCCCTCTGGCAGCTTCCACCAGATCTTCCTCCTCCTCCAATGCTTCACTGTTTGCAGTGTAACTTGTGTCATCAAACAAACTGATTGGAATTACTTTGCCATCCTTAACCAGCCAGGCAGAAGCAATCGGAGTGCAAAACTGAAGGAGAGAGAGGTTACTGAAAATGTCATGTTGTATGAACTAGCTCTTACCTAAGACTAACATTAAACAATGTGCTTAAATTCCTTGGTTTAGTTTTTGTAATAGACACAGCAGCTCAAAGTCAGAACTTCAGTTAAAAAAATTACAAGCAGATGTCTGCCTCTTTACAAAACTGCTTTTGTAACATTTACTGTTCTGTCTTTTCCCCTACCTGGTATTCCCATTCCAGATGTCCCCCTCGTTTGTTAAAAGCCATCACCTTCCAGTCAGCTACTGAGACCTTTATCACTGTGTCTTTCATCATAGCTTCCTGTTCATCCACATCTGAAATAATTTTTGTTTCTTCTTTGTTCATATTTGATTTAAAATTGCTCTCAATATATCCTGCTCTAGTTTCAATATCTGGGACATAGCGCAGCTCAAAGTGACCAACACTGAAGTTCCACCTTAAAGAAAAAGAGACAAACTTTGTAGAAACAACTTATATATTCCAAGAAGTCCCAAATCCTCCATCTAAAAGATTCTCAAACTGAATTACCTATATTTGGCCCATATTTTCAGAGTAAACTGTCAGATTGTCACATGGACAAGACTACACCAGGAGGTGGAGTACTAATCCAGAATACAAACCAAACAAGCTGAGAAATGGGTGAGCTGAGAGAACAGTTGGCAAAGTAAAGCCCATGGCATTAAAGGTGCAGAAGATGTACATGGAGAGGGCAAGTAAAAAAATTAAAAAACATCAAGTAGCACAGCTGGGTCTGTTTAGTAGAAAAATACTATGTAGCTGATGAAAGCAACAAGTATAAAGCATTTAGGAAGCAGTATTCTACACAAGACATCTTCATTAATAAAACAGGTTTACTTTGAGATGCAAGGTTTTTCAAGCTGAGGGAAGGGCAATGCTTTCTGTTTGTTTGCTTTAATCCTACACACAACCTAACACAGGATCTATTTGACAGATCTACCTTCATAAAACCAGGACCACTCATGTCCCACAAGTTCACACCAAAAAAAGACAACTGTGTAAGGAACACAGAGTTGTCTGGCACAGCCAAAAGCTCTTTAATTTTTGTAAACCAAGAAATCAGGGCAGAAATTGAAAAGTCTTTCTAGAAGGAAAAAGAATTCTTTTTTCCATGATACTGCCCAATGCTGTAAAGAAGACACAGATAGGAAATGAGAGCAAGTTTGTGTCTTGAACAGCAAGAAAGGTGAAAATACTTTTTGAACAGTATGTTTAGGTACCCAAAGTTTCTTGGGACCAGTCTGGCAACTACAAGGAGCCCAGATTGTCTCCTCAAAGAATCTATACCCTTATGGTAAAGGTTTGGCATATATTATATACTCGGTTGACTTATTAGGAATTTTTCTGTCTCTGGATTAAAACTCCAGACCTATTCTGTAAAATCCCCAGCAGCCACACCATGTCACCAGGAAAGCACCTCTGGTTCTGACTGTAAAGACAGGAGGATTCTGGTGCACGAGATGTCATACTGTGTTTTTGAAAGAGATGTACAAAGAAAAAAAACATGTTTTTATGGCATACCTCTCCTTGCCAACATCAGTCTCCAAGGTTCACTCTCATGAAACTCAGGACTTCTTTTCAGAGATCTGACCCACTAATCTATTGGGAGATCTAGTTAGATTATCTCTGATGTGCTACAGATGAACTGTCAAACCCTGCTGCAAACAGAAGAGGGAGCAAGGCAACAGGGAATGCCTAGTTCTCCACTAAATTGCTGGGCACTTACTGTATCTATGTATAGCACCCAGCCTTTTAAACCTGTGTTTTATCATGTTGGTTTTGGGGTTTCTAAGTAGAATCCATGTCTTGTATTTTTATAGGAATCTTGATGTATTAAAACTTCATTATGACAGCAGAGTTAAGAATGGGACTTTTAAAAAAATAAGACTGAAGACATTTTAAAATATCAAGTTAAAATGTAAGCTAAAGCCATCAAGTATTTAAAAAAAAAAAAACAACCCACACCCAAAAATGACAGTTGCCATGAGTAGGTAAAAAGCTTAAAAGAGAGTCAGTAGGTCATTAGAAGACTTTTAAACTGTCCCCTGCTGTAGAAAAATCAACAGTTGGAACATTAGTGGTATTTGCCTTGTGCAGTAGAGACTCTTACAAACTCTTTTGAGGAATGCAAGGACAAGGAAAGGAATTTTCAGCTGATTCAGAGGGAATAAATATGCATGCAATCTCTTCTGTCTAATCATCTCTAAAACTGAAGTTCAAGACATTTTTTCCAAAGCACTGAAGAGAAAAGGGCTTAGATCCACACCAGCAGTCTGGTGCCTGCCTCTGGTTACCAACCAAAACTCCCTCGTGCAACTCCTACTCTAACGAGGGTAAAACGAAGATCAAACCCTTAAAACTGCCAATTAGGAACTTAGCTCTGCTGGACTGTTCCTGGCCAGCTCCTGCACTTACTTCTCGTTGCCACTGCGTGGCCCAACAGCACGGACAGTCTTCTGGGTGCGGTGCAGCAGGAGGGTCTCCTCCTGCTCCGTCTCCTCGTCGTCCCACCGGCGACAGCCCATTGCTGAGCAGATGTACTTCACCTAAGGGACAAGGCAAGAGGCTCAGTACATGCTTTGAAGTCCTGAAGAACTTCAAGATAAACAAGTGTAATCAACAGCAATATTCAAAGCTAACAATCCTGACAACATATTTTTGGCTTGCAGGCAATTTGGAGCGCTGTGATTTTAGATGCTTGACTTGAGGGATGTTGAAAAGCCTGGTTTAAGAGATAAGGGCTTTTCAAACTAGAATTTTCAGAAGATTCTATTAAATTTAGAGTTTGGGCTATTTTGACTTTCCTTTGACTGTATTTTGCATGTATTCCTATTTCTAACAGAAAGAAATCTTGGCTCTTTTTTCCCCACCACTATTTCTATGGCCATCAAAAGAACATTCCCACAAGACCCACAGCATAACTCTACTTTTGTGCTGTATCTGTCTCAGTGTAACTATTAGCTTCAAATGAAGTACTACTGGTTTGTAGAAAACAGCACAGGGCCTTCCCCCTTTGCCTTCTCACCTACCAAAGTGATGTAAGGCAGGAATCAAAGCAGAAACTGAAATTTCCACTTCCTGAGCACTGGGGGAGAAGCAGTCTGCTGGTGCACAGTGCCCTCTGCTATCAATGAGGAAATCAAAATGATTTCATGAACTCCTTTTGGGTCTGTGCTCCTAGTGATCAAGCTACACCATGCCTCAGAAGTGCTCTACATTAAAATGTATGGTCAAAATGGAAAAACAATGATTTTGTGGAAAACAAACATTGGAAGTTTAAGAAGTTTAAACTCCAGCTCCTTTTTTTTTAGTAGTTTTAAAATGCACCAATGTTTCCGATTTAGAAAATGTCTGTTCTTCACTACACAAAGTCTCTACAAGCTTTTTAATGACTCCTTAATGATAGTAAGGAGGGGAAGGGGCATGTCAATTCTAGGACTTTGAACAATGCAATTAATCCCTGTGCTTTTTCTAGCCTTTTTTTTCTGTGTTTCTTTCGAAATACACAACTTCTAACCAGCAGACTTTAGAAGAAAAATACCTTCTCAACTAGTCAGATAACTTTTGCATATGACTTTAAAATATAAGGAGAACTTCTAAGAGATAGTAAACTCTCTGAAAACAACTATAAGTCTTAAACTTTTGGGTGTGTATGTTGTTTTTCTTTTTTTTTTTTTTTTTCCAACCAGCTGTCCCTTATTAGTTGGTGAAAAATCTGAAATTAGTTGTGGAAAAACAGTGAGTCACCTAAAGCCTTCTTCAATATACAGTAAGCTGAACAGGAAAGTCTACTTCAATCAGAGCTCTTGAACTCCCCTCCCAGCCTGGTAGAAAGGGGTCATCTTGATTTCCCCCCCTCAATTCTGGTCACAAGCCCCTTGTACTTTCCCTCATGATGGCACTGGCACTCCCTGTCCCCCTGCTGAGCTGGCTAAAGCTAACTCAGCACAAAACCAAGCCAAGAAAAACTGAAGTTTACCAAGCTGAATCACTGGAGGGGCCAGACAAGTGTGACAGCCAGCAGAGGGGATACAAACAGCAGGAGCTGCCAGGCAGGAGGAGGCTGCAGTGAGGGGCTCAGCTGTACCATCTAACTACACCAGCTCTTGGCCTTACTCCAGCCCACTGCATTTGCTGCCCAAGCAGCTCAGATTCTGCTCTCCCGTGCCATGCTGTGTATACTTGAGCTGTGCTGCAGTTTATATCTCAAAAATAACCTATGTACAAGACAGTGCTCGAAACACATACAAGAGGCAACTTTTCAGGCTCTTACCTTCCCTGAGTATGAGCTCAGCCCATAGGTGGTCAAAGACTTTCCCCCAACCAAAACAACGTCCTCGCCAAATTTGTAGGACGACTCAAGAAGAGATTCAACTGTGAAAGGAACTGCTTCCATGCTCTCCCGATCCCGATCCCACTGGAAAAGGTCCCCATCCAAGGAAGGGATTATCATCTTATTGCCAAATACCTAAAATAATTTAACTGGAGGTTAGCTGCTGTTAAAGCACAATTTTATCACACAGGTCACAAATGGAAAGGCTGTATGAGCGAGTTCAGTGTGTTATGTTCCCCAGCCATGATTTAGGGTTTTGTAACCCAGAGTCTCGCTGTCAGGCCTTCAAATCAAATCCATATGTCACTGTTCTTGGTTAAAAACCAGTTCAGTGTGTGGCACTTCTACCACTTTAAGCAAAACATAACAAAGCTCAATCAGCTGATAGATTAGTATTCATGCAAATTGTAGAAAATGTTACAGGGAGAAGCATTTTTGAAGACACAGTCACTGGTTACAGTGCAAGTTTTTCAGCTTATTTGTGATCGTTTCAAGACAGTGGCACTGTATGTAAACTTCCACTTCAGTGTTGTTGTTTTCCAGTGCTAGTTTACTACTGAACACAGAATCAACCATTCTGTCTAGATCAAAAGGCTGATTTGGTTTTAAAATGAAATCTGAAGCTGTATGTAAACTCTTAAAATTGACGCCTACTCCAGAGTATCTATTCTGCAAAGCTGAGTGCAACTATCATTGAAAACAGCACCTACATTTCACCTTTGCCTTTCTAGGCAGTCAAATCTAACTTCTCCCCAGAATTTCTTATGCTTAAGCACACTGCTCCTTTAAAACCTACCTGGCTTTTTCTTAAAACACAGAACAAGTAAAAAAAACTCCACAAATGAAAAAAGCATCTTCACCAGGCTATGGCACTTGACCCATTACCCTGAGATTTTACAGGAGATCCTAGTTAGAAGTATGAGTCACTGTCAGTGAGTACTAAGGGACTTATTAAGAAACATTATCAGCATGATAGACCATAACTAATACGGTGGAGCCA
This sequence comes from Merops nubicus, assembly GCF_000691845.1. Taxonomy (NCBI): domain Eukaryota; kingdom Metazoa; phylum Chordata; class Aves; order Coraciiformes; family Meropidae; genus Merops; species Merops nubicus. The sequence goes on from NW_008618337.1 coordinate 36,734, forward strand.
CAGTGGCTGTGCCCATCAAGAGCAGTGAGAAACTGTAATCCACACAATTGTAGCTTTTGAGGATATGGATTAACATAGATTTTAATTTTTTTTTTTTCAGAACCTCTGTCCATTTGGGCACTATCCTACAACATAATTACATTAAATTCAGATCCTTTACACATTAGGATTTAAAGACTGCTTCTTGTGCATGTATATTAGTCACTTCAAACAAAAATATATTATTCCTGCTTACACCCTAAGGTGCAGATGTGTATTATGAAGCCATACAAAAAGATCCAGAAGGTTTCTGGTTATTATTTCTGGAAACACTGTCAGCATCTGAAACCACATCTTCTGCATGAATAAAATTCTCTCTAACATGAAACTTTCTATTGCTCTAAGTGGGTCACAGACAAGCAAACAGCATTAAGCAAAGTTGGGATTCACCTAAGGAGGGAGGGAAAGCCAGACTTTGTAACTGTGTGTGTGTCATCACTAATACCTCTTCCTACACTGCTCGGCACACCTCATTCAGAAAGAAAGCCTAGGCATGTTCCCCAACACTGCTGGTGACTGTATTTAAGAACCCTAAAAGATCCAACACAGATGCTTTCTAGCTTTGAAAAGCCTCACGATGACTGACAATCACAATAAAAATCTCCTCTCAGGAGCACAATGTGTAATTGAAGAGATGATAAAAATAAACTCCTGAGAGTTAACTTCCAAGTTCTTTACAAAGCAAACTGAGGTCCGTTTTTTCCCTCCCACATATTACCTTATGGAAAACAGGACAAACATCCTGGAAGAGACAATGCATGAGATCTGTGACACACAACAAATGTTGCATTATGGTTTACCACTGAGGAGGAAAAATACACACACAGGGCTTACAAAAATAAACCAACAAAAATGCAAACATTTGGGTAGGGAGGGGCCACTTGTAGAAATCACCTGATCCGTGGAAAAGTAAATCAAACAAATAAGGTTTACATAAACATTCATCTTCAAGAGCAGCCTTGTGATCTTGAGAAACAAAGGCATGTGGATTTTGGAAAATAACCTCTTCAAAAACAAAAGATGCCAGTGCCAAAGATGCAGGTTGAACAGGAATGTGTCCAGGCAGGTTTTGAAAGTCTCCAGAGAAGGAGACTCCACAACCCTTCTGGGCAGCCTGGTCCAGGGCTCCATCACCCTCACAGGGAAGATTTTCTTCACATTCAGCTGGAACTTCCTGTGTTCCAGTTTGTGTCCATTGCCCCTTGTCCTATCGCTGGGCACCACTGAGAAGAGTCTGGCCCCAACCTCCTGACACCTCCCTGTAGATACTGGTAAGATCCCCTCTCTCTTCTCCAGGCTAAACAGAGCAGCAACACAAAATTGTGCACTAAGATATGGGTCAAATCAGGTCATGGCTTGTATGCCTTCAAAAACTGCCTGCTCACTGTGACAGCCTCAGTCCTCCTGAGCCGCAGAGGATGGACGAGGCTGTTTGGGTCAGCTCTGTCATCACCTGCCTGTGCTCCCAACCTTGAGGGCACCTGCAGGAGCAGCACGTCCTGTGTGACACAGGGAAAGGAAGGCTGAGAAGTGTCACAACTGCTGTTGCTGAACACATCAGGAGAGGGAGCACAGGCAGCAGGAGCTGCTGCACTGTGGGGTAGGATGGGGAGCAGATGGGGTTCAACTGACCCTTGGTCAGTGCAAGCTGGACATTTCTGTTACTAACCACCAAACCTGTGGTATTTCACAAGAGAAATGCAATAGGAGACAAAAAAAAATCACCTTCTTTTAAGATGAATTGATCTATAAATGGGATTGGTGGCATGGTGCCTGCACCCAGTTACCAGAGAGATCTTCTTTGAGTGAAAGAGCTTTATCTGAGGCACAGGGCAGGTATGCAAATGCACACACCTGCAGGTGCCCACACAAAAGGCACTCATGGACACTTGTGCTGACATCTTTTTAAAAAGGAGTTCAGCCAGTGGCTTTACAGGGACATTAATAACAATAACTCCTGTCTGAGTTATGCAGCTCATTCTCTAGTACACCAGAAGCAGCAAAGGGACTTTCCTTGAAAGTACTAGCAACTAGCATCGGCATGCAGCTCAGGTAAAGGAATGACATCACCCTGTATCTCAAAAGCATTACCTCATCTCCTAATCCAAGGAGTGAGTCACCCAGGCAGTCAGCTGCAAATCTCTTGGCACAGAAAATGTAGGTTACCACGATGCACTTACACATTCCTCTGATCTGTCAATGTAAATAGCTATTTGTTCAGCTTCACTGGTCAGCAATATGGCACATAATTGTTAAGTGGCTTGTCTTTCAGAAGTAACACTTAAAAAAAAAAAAAGCACATTAACTATGAAGCCCTAAATGAGCCGCTGCTCTTTTCCCTCATTAGGAGTTTGAAGCTGAAGTTCTCCATTGGCTCGGCGCGGGGTGCCGCAGCCCTATCAGCGACGCTGGCTGCTCAATCTCCAGGCCGACGGGTGAGGTAATGCAGTTTCTAAAAAGCCTTCACAAAAAAGCAAAAAGGCATAACGATCCGAAATGGCATATGCTGCCAGGGAATTTGCTGTCTAGACTTTACTGGAAAGGAGGGCACCGCATGCGAGGTTCCGCGGCAGGTTGAGCGGTGCAGGAAGAAAGCTGCTGATTTATAGCAGTGGTGAAAACATAAAAACAGGAAAGAAAGAAAAAAAAAAAGATAGTGTAAACAGAGATCAAAACAAGCTGAAGCACTAAAGCTTCCACTAGTTGTTTAACAGTAGGTGTGACATTCATCTCCCATGCTGAATGCTCTTTATCATAGGAAGCACAACTCAAGGCTGCTCACGTGCAGGCACATCTGAGATAAGGCTGGTGCCAAAACAATCAATCGTCTCCTTTTCAAATGGGCTGGACTTTCCAACAACTCCGAGGAAGTATCTAAGCACAGGCAGAATCTGCTCCATAGGATAATAAGTGTTATGCCTGTATGTTTTTCTAACACTTTGCCATGGGTTTTCAAACCCTGCTGTGCAAGCTTTCTGCCAGTCACTAATTAACTAAGACTGACCAATATGATCTTAAATGCTAATTTTTTTCCTCTATGATTATCTCTGCAATAGGATCACTGTAACAAACAGGATCAAAGCCAACATCAGGCATGTTCTTAAGAAAGCTACTCTTCAGTAAGTACTATGCCTCTTAAACCCCTTTAAAATTAACCTAGGCAACATATTCCAAGTCACAGAGGGCAGCTTCAGTCCAAAGGGCAGAAACAAAAGTCTGCACAAACAAATCTGGGAAGAGAAAGCAATCATTATATCTTCCACCTTTGCTTGCAAAAAAGCAGAGGCATACAAATAATGCAGGTATCCCTACAAGTGTTTGTTTTTCAGCTGAGGCACATATATACCCACACACAGTGGGGAGGCTGTTGAGAAGCCCCTAGTTCAGGCTGGGCTGCAACTCATTTATCATTTTGAATGCACACACAGTGAGGTACCAGCCTGGATGCACTGGTTTATGAGTTCTTTCCAACCTCAGGAGGTTATTTCTCCTCTTCACCTTGGATTTCAGAATGCTGATTCAGCTGTTTGGACTGCAGAAGCCCTGAAGTACTACAAGGATGACAGCATTCCAACCCTAATCAAGAGTACACTGGGATTTAGTGGCAAACTAGAATCTAAGGAGATATTTTTCTTCAAACTTTCTGCAAGATCCACCACGTCACTGCTTCCTTAAGAAGAGAACAAAGACCCAGGCACTAGCACAATCTTTTGAAAAACACAGGCTGTTAAGCTCTTCCACTGCCCAAAGCACTGGTAAAAGAGTAAAGTATTCTTCAGAGCATACAGTGCTGCTTAACCAGCCAAGGAAAAAGAAAATTGACTGCAAAGGGGAGCCCATGATTTACATCAGTGAAATAACCTTCTCAGACATGTTCAAGGGCAATGAGGAAGCTGAAGCAGGAAATACCCACAGACAGGTGCTTATTTTGTCTAGAAAAAACTTTCCTTCTTTTGAACACTGTCACTTCTGATCTCAGCCCTACACTTGTTTACAAAGAGCTTACCTGTTCCTGACTGCCTCCTGTTTCACAGCATCACTCAACGCTTTGGGTTGGAAGGGACCTTTAAGGGCCAGCTAGTCCAACCCTCCTGCACTAAGCAGGGACATCTTCAACTAGATCAGCTTGTTCAGAGCCCCATCTAACCTGACCTAGAATGTTTCCAGGGATGGAAAACTACCACCTCTCTGGGCAGCTGTGCCAGTGTTTCACCACCTTTGTTGTAAAACATTTCTTCCTTACACCTAGTCTCAACCTCCCCTCTTTTAGTTTAGAGCCATCACTGCTTGTCCTGTTGCAACAGGGCCTGCTAAAAAGTCCCTCTTTGCCCTCCTTCTAGGCATCCTTTAAGAACTGAAAGGCCACAATAAGGTCCCCCCGGAGCCTTCTGTTCTCCAGGCTGAATATCCCCAACTCTCTCAGCCTGGCCTTACAGCAGAGGGGTTCCAGCCCTCTGATCATTTTTGTGGCCTTCTCTGGACCTGCTCCAACAAGTCCACGTCCTTCTTGGGCTGAGGACTCCCGAGCTGGTCACAGCACTCCAGGTGAGGTCTCACCAGAGCAGAGTAGGACGGTTTCTGTTAACTACTGTACATGCCCAGGCTGCCTTCCACACCAGGACCGTGAGAAAGAGTGCACTTGGAGCTCAGATGAGTCAGTGCTTTCTGCAGCAGTTCATGGAGGCAGGATTATGTGACCTTCGTCCTGTGACAAGGGAAGAGCCAGCCCGTGCCAGCCGGCACATCAGAGAAGCCACAGAAACAGGTTTCACCTGAGGTGAGGTGTGACACACCAAAGAGGCACACCAGTCTGCACAGCAACAGCCAGTGCAGAACTTTCTCAGACCTCAGGATGATTTTTTTTTTTTTACCATCAGGCTGTACAGCTCACCCAGTAATGCTCCACAGGATCAGCCAAGCAACCAAACCCGGTCCCCTGCTCCTGCCCACATTAAGAGCTTTATGATAGAATTTTCTATTAACAGTCTTCCTTCTCCTTCCACCACTCCCCATACTCCACAAGCTGGTAGTTTGTATTTCATTTTTCATTGGTTAGAGAAGACTGTGCCAAGGCATAAATGTAACTTTCACGGCCCTGGATTTTGTGTGTGATGAGCAGACGAAGTGGCACTGACACCCTGTGCCTGGATGAGTACAGCAGAACTCATCTGAAAACTTCTTTATTTCTCTCTCCTCAAAGCAACACCTGCAACATCCTCTCCTTCCAACAACTCTAATAAATAACTGTAGTTGGTATCTGTCATGATTCTACACTTCAGATCTTAAAGCTCATCAGGTTAAAGCTACCAGGTTCCTGGCAAAACCCTTTTATACAAACTGTGTAAAAAGCAACAGCTGACAGCAGCAGAGTAGCTTGAGAATTACACTTTCCAGCATCAGGGGCACAGCATCTTGTTCAGTTTGAGTTTGCTATTGAAAGAATCAGACCTGCTCTGTCCTCTGCCCTCCCTTGAGTAGCCATGCAGAGAAATGGATGAACTGCAGTGTGTTAACGAGACTGCCCCAGCTTCAAAAGAGATCAGGTCCCAAATACTGTTTGCTATGCAATCAAACAGACCCTTCTTCTGAAGACTGGCAAACTAAAATACCACCATTACTTTAATCATAGTCAAACAAGACTTGGGGTTTTGACTACAGAGATGCCAGCCTGCTCTGCTGCCATGGTAACAGACTTTAAAAACTGCTCTCCTTAATAATAATAATAAAAAAAAAAAAACCAAAACCATGCACAGTGCTTTAAGAAAGACTTTATTTTGACATTATTCCATCCCCCTACTTAAAATGGCAAGTTTTACTAATGAGAAAAGACTGCAACAGTCTTTTTGAACTTAAATGCAATTCTGACACAAATCAGAACTGCTACTATTGAGCTCATCACTGTGCTCCTTAAAACTAACACCACATAAGTGAGAAGTGTAATGAAGAAAATTAAAATTACCCAAAACCTTGCCTCCACAAAAACAGGCCCTACACAGAAGCTCATTAGCCACCATGCCAAAATTGGTACTGTTCCACTACTGGGATGCTTTAAGATTGTTTTAACTCCACCACCACCTCCCCCCACCCCAAACCTCTCTTGCAGACTACCTGGGCTCCTATAGCACCACCTGGGAGATAAGTAAAATGTCTTCAGAGATGGGGAGAATGGCCCATAGCAGAAGCCCACGTCACTTCAGGAGCCCAGGACTGAAGTTGCTCTCCATTGGACCTCGTGTGCTTCTTCCCCCAGTCCTGCCTGCACAGGGTGTTTCTGCACAAAGACACAATCTGCTGTGCCTTGAAAAATTAAATCAGAGGGTGACTTCTATGGGAAAGGAGAGAACAATGCAGGATGAGAACAGAACGCAGCAAATGCAGAGTCTCTTCTTTCAGGGACACTAAGAAAGTAGAGTGCATGAAACATGCAGTGACTCTGACAAAGATTAATCCTTCCCTGCACAAGGAGGACAAAGTCCAAAAGAAATTCGGAAATGAGATGTCAGCGGCTGTGCTGCTAGAGGAGACATTTGCTAAAGTGTCTAAAACGCTTAGTGCTTCAAAGAGGCACTTTCTTTTACAGAAAAAGATAAAGGCTGAAGTTTAAAAATGGCTTCAGAGTAAGTCACTGCTGTGTTTTGGGCAGCCGAGCTTCAACTATCTAAGTTATCCATTCCCTGAACTGAAACAGGAACTTGTCGAGGCATTACTAGAGTTCATCCATTTAGTGTGAACTAAAATTAGACAGAACATTTAGATCCATCTAGTGTGAACACTGGAACTGTGTAACAGCCAATACAAAACATCCAATGTACCATAAGTAATTAAATTACAAGCTACCATAAAGATAACTAAACAACAGAGACAGCAAACTGATGGTAAATGACCTTTCCAAGATCTGCATTTTGACCACGTCTGTGAGCGTGACAGATGAAAGCTGGTGGTAAACATTAGCCCAGAATGACTCCAAGAAACTTTCCTGGCTTTGTTCAAGACAGAGCGTCACTTATGAGGACTGGACTTCAGAGCTGGGTTATCAGAGGAGCCATGAGATCTTGTTTTATAGATCGCCACGTCTTACAAGGGAAGTTGTCACCCCCCCAAACATCCTTGCAGTACAAGTGAAAGGACACATGTCAGCACTTTATCAGAGCTTTACCAGCGCTAGCTACACCAAGTGTCAGCAAGAAGCCACCATGCTGCAGTTACAGGAAGTCCTTTGTTTTTTCAATTCAACAAGACATTGAACTAAGATGACTGTCTTTGAAGATATGCAGTTTCCATAACTACATAAGACCACTGGTCTAAGCAACAGCCTTAGCTGTCACCCTGCCAAAAATCATACTAACCACTAACTCAGCTCAGGCATCCATCCCCAGCTCCCCTTCTCCACAGGTTTACCACTCCACATTAAAAAGTCTGGTTACATTTCCTAAAAAAGCACAACTTCTCGCTATCCAAAGTTTATTTTTTAAACAATCAGGGTTTTGCCAATGATTTTGAGTCCACTAAAAATCACCAGAAGTTTGTTTACAGGATAATTATATTTTTCATTTCACCAAGAGAGCAGCAAAAGATCTGTACTCAGAAATCCACAGATCTCTCTCCCCAGCCTGCCATCTCTTCATGGCCATGCACACTGTGCACGTTTCCAGCAGCAGAGGTGGAGAGAATCACTTGTGCCATCAGGAATCATAAAACATCTATGTAGTTAAAGAGCAGTCACATCTACTCTCTCCTTGCAAAACACAGGCTCCACTCCCCTTGATAGCCCTAATAAGCCATCTCTGTCTCAATTGCAATTAGAATTTATCTTCCTTTGAAGTACAATTCTGGACACTCACTTCTTATTCATTATGAGCTTTTCCAGGACCACTTAAGACACTAAGATCTCTCTCTCTACCCGCAGGCAGCACAGGATCACATTTCCCTCCCCTGCAGAGGAATCGAGATGAGCAGAGGATAACCCTCCATGGTATCTCTCAATACAGAGTATTCTCAGTTTTAAACTGGTCATCTCCAGCCTTCAGCAAATTTGTTGTTATCAAGCCCCACATCTTGTATTTAATTTAGTACAGTTTAATTCCATTTCTATTATAGAAAACCTGGTATGATGGGAGAACTGGATATTGCCCCAGTCTTCCTCCACAGGAATGACACCTCCAGCTACCAAAGCATCTGGTGGCTCTACCTCTGCCTCAGGAGTACAAACAAAATAAGGATCAGCTACAGCACACAAGGTACTCTACTAGAATACTCTTCCAGGCAACTCAAATTATATCAGCTTACCTGCAAGCAGATAGGTTTTCCCCAGATTAGTCACCTCAATAACAAGTTTGTTGATTTATTGCAATTTGGGGGCTTATATCCGGTCACAAAAAAATTACAGCTGAAAAATACTCTACAACATTAATAAAATTTATTACATTTTATTCTTCACTTCCTGGAGTAAAACTTTGCCCACACTCAAAGGCTGAAGAGAACCAACTTGTTGTTCTCTGTATGTGGAAGCCTGACCCCCCTGCACAGCATTTGCTCCTGCAAGCAGCCTGCACAGTGCACAAAGACTCTTGCGAGTGCTGAGCACCAAAAGTCACTTCTGCTGCTGCTGTGTCCCATGCCAGACGTTTTACCCTGCACAAAGACACTAAAAGTCAAGATTAATACTGGTGAGCTAGACACCACCATTCATTTTTAAGCAAAATCTAGAGAGAAAGCCATTTCCTCAGCATGCTTGTGTATTTTTAAATTCATCTCCTTTTTTTCCAGTGACTGGTGTTAGAGTCAGAACAGATTTATATAGGTTTAATAGAAATGCACAATATTCAGCACTGCATTCAACAGCTAGCTATAATAACCTTAAGTGAAAGTACTCAAACAAGTCTGACTGACAGTGTTAAGCATTCCCCCCCCAGCTCAAAACAAACATATCTCAGCTTTTCATAGGATGATATTTACAGGCAGTGACTTAAGTGAAAAATAACTGAAGTAGGAAGCTATGGACCAAACGAAAACCTCATTTTTGTTCAGGCTAAAAAATGCTGCTGCAGGGATGCCCTGAGTGGAGGGTGTGACCCTCCTAAAACTGATGTCACAAGATTTCTCTTGTAAAGAGTTGGTTAAATTACTTACCCTCCCCTAACCTCTGGATGAGCACATAAAAGAATGCAGAAATCACAAGTCAAGCCTCTCAGAGGGTGTTTTGACCTCTTGCCTTGCCCTGACCCACTTCACTGTGGGTTTTGCAATTTCTTGTGCACCAAAGTGTAAGAGGATCAAGGATGAGAAACCGAATTTCTTCCCATGTTCTCAAAACGCAAAAGAAAAAAAGAAACATTCATATTGTGCATTAAATCCTGTCACTAGTGGAGCTTTGAAGAATTCAAAAATCCTTTCCCAACTCACTGCTCTAAGCATCAGTCTGTCCTTTCCAAAGGAAAAAAAAAAAAATAATCTGCTAAAGATATCTATGGGTTCACTTTGCCTACAATGCAATTAGTTTTTAGCTGACTTGCCCACATTTCTCTGGAGGAAAAAATATAACACTGGGTTACTCCATAAAAACATGCAACTTTCATGTCCAAAAAAAGACAACACAGATTTTTGTAGAAAAGTTTATTTTAAGTGGCTATCACAACAAACAAGTGGCAAGAATTTAACATGTATACAATGCAATTCAAAGATACTGGGACCCTTTAGAGGGATAAGGTTGTTGGCAGATTTTGTGAGGTGACATAACTCTATTTTATTTTTCCAGGCTATATTGATATGTTTACTGTGACTGTTATAAATGTCAGCCTTGTCGGCTGAAACTCATTTTGTCCCATGATCCCCAATCTCTCAAATAAGGAAGGAAATAAGATGCTTACTTGGGGATTAGTCTGCCAAGAGCCAAATCACCAGCCAATGCAGGTACTTCTCTCAAGTACCTCCCAGTGCAGCCTCTGCCCAGAGCTCTGCAGGTAGCAGGACAGGGGCTGCCCTCTCAGGCTGAGCTCCCTGCAGCACTTCTGACAGTGCCAAGCAAACTCATGACACAGTCACAGATGTGTTTGCAAGCTGCTACTCTCACATCATCACCATCAAGCACGTTCTCATCAAACATCAGGAGTATCTCTACCATCTACCCATCCCCCAGTAGGCTTTTTCTGTCTCCATCTCTCCTTCAGCCTCCCCCTGTCCCATTAGCCATGCTAGCCACTACCAGCCAGTCATTTTAATACACAGGCAAGTTCACACTTTGATTTCTCTCATATAAAAGATCCTCACACAAGAAAGAGACAGAAGCCCATTAAGTAATTTAGTATAAAGCCATGCAGGTAAGAGGACCTGTCACCCTCATTAGTGAATGACAAGAGTCTCATAATGATGTGCTATGAACCATTTCCCCTGCCTGACAGATAGTTCTCTATTTTCACTATGATTAAGCATCATTATTTTAACAGGCAGATTCTTCCAAAAGTGTTCTTTCCTGTCTCAGTGCAGACAATGTATTCATTACAAAGCTAAATTTTAAGTAGTAAATGAAAGTGTTGTCATTAAAAGTAAGCTCCCTTTTAGAGAGGTTGGGAGTCATTGCCTTCACCCTGAACTTCAGCAAGCAGTCTTCATGTGCAAGCAACAAGAAATCTTGCAGCTGTAAACATACAGCTTTTATAGAGAAGGGCTTTTCATTCTAACACACTGGATAGGTGGACAAAGTGTTAAAATCCTTATGCAGGAGACTGAAATGCAGAGTCACACCCTTCCAACACTGGCACCCTGACCACAGTTGTTTATGTTGGAGCTCAGAGCCAAGGAATGAATTTTACCATTGCAGTTACCCAGACATACAATTAGTAGTTCAGCAGCCTTTCCTTTCTAATTGATCTGTTCACATGACAAATGATGAACATCTCACTTGTCAGTGTCTTAAGCAGTATTTTCAAGATCTGAAGTGTTTGACAGAGCTGCTGGAACATTTGAAATTTTACTACCTCACTTGCCTAATTAACACATGAGCCCCAGACAGCCAAGTTGACATTCCACAGTTAGGCAAAGGAAGTAACTACAGTTCTACTAAACACAAAGTTTGAAGATCTGAGATCTTTTCTTAAAAGGCACCTGGAAATTAAATTGATGCTTCCACACCATGACCTGGAACTACAGTTTACTACACTCTCTCTCACAACAGTTAAAAAAACATGCAACAAAACAACCAAGACAGAGCAGCACACCCTTTCCTCACTCTGAAAGAACACAAGCCTGCAAGTGTAACACAGAAAGAGCTTCTCATCTGCTGTTTCTTGCAAGCAGGTGGACGTTAACAGCTTACATAATGATACTGTTTTATGATGCAGACAATATTTTAGTTTCAGGCATGGAGATCTTTTTTACTTCAAAAATGTTTGAGACAGTAAAACTTAACATGCCACATGCCCAAATCAGAAAGGAAACACTGTAAAGTGGGGACATGACAGACTCTGAAACTTCAGTCTATTTAATGTTTGGACCCTAACAATTTCAATGAGGAAAATTATTCAGGTAGTGTCTAAATTCACTGCAGGAAGTCCTTCAGCTGATATTGACAGCAGATTAAAACATTTAAATATATAAATGTTTAAGTGTAGCTTATTTGGAGTATTCATCACTTCCATTTCTCGTTAAATTCTGTCTTATCTTAGCAGCATTTGTTGACATGACACTAAGTCTAAAAAGACCCATATTCATAATGCTTAACAACTTCTAAAAGGCCAGAATGAAATTTTACTTCCAAAATTAGTTCTCTGATAGGCTCTGCATCCTCACTGCCAAAACCCATCAGTGTCTTTGGCCACAGTTGTAGAAGTGAAACAGTTTGAAAGCCCATCTGAAAACTTCCTATATGCATAAAAACCACTCTTTAGAAGTGTATTTTTACAACTCCCACAACCAATTACAAAAGCAAGCTAAATATTGCATGGGCAAACTGTATTTTTTGTTGTCTGAGCACCAATCTTTAGTTTCTACAGTCATATCACACTGGAAAAGATCAAAACTCAATGCACCAGTTGAGTGACAAAAACAGTCTCATAAAAACAGTTCTATAGTATTAAGTGCTTGTGTACTCAAAACCTTTAAAAATCGGGGCTCATGACTTAATTTGTAGCTAAAAAGTTTATTTGCATAGACTTCATATATATGTTTTATAACCAGTAGTTCTGTTTCCAGTGTGGTCATCAGAAGCTATCTGCAGCAACAGATAATAGACCAACATTTTAGGCATCTAACATAGAAAACATTTGTGACAGACAAGTTTATAATTGACACGTTCCTCTTCACAGTTCTCTTTACACTTTTTGTATTCTTTTCAATTTTGTACTTGGACAAATTTTCTGGGGAGAAAGTTCTTTCCTACAGTGTTTTTTTCTTAAATACAAAAATACATCCAAGCAGGTCTCAAAAAGTTGCACTGATAAAATTCCCTCTCAGAAACAAAGGAACGTGAGTTAATATTCACATTACTTTTGCAATCTGAGACATTTCCTGCTGGCTCTCATCCTACCACAGCAACAGGCCAAATCTGTCCTTAGACTTCTTTATACCAAAGGAGAGGTCATATAAACAGACAGCAACAAAGAACCACGAGCAAGAAATTCACACAGTCTCAATACTCCTGAATTTCACTTTCATTCTCTGATGCTCACTATGCAAAAGCTGGTCATCAAATCCAACCTTTCATGACAGTGAAGAACTGTTTAATCACCACAAATTACCTCTTAGTTGGTATATTTATTCTGCTTCATTCTAGGAGACAATGACTCAAGGATTTCACTCTTAGTGCAGAAAACAAAATAAAACACTTCCTTCTAATTTCTAGCCCAAGTTTATTCAAACTGATGGTGGAAATGGCACCAAACAAGAAACTTGACTCTTCAGATTTCCTTCTTACAGTCCATCAGCAAGAAGCAATGCAACCCTTTACCATCAGCAATTCAGGGTGACCTTCAGCTCTCTACTTCACTGCTAAAGCATTCTGCTTCACAGGCAGGCTGCTTATCCAGCACAATAAAAAAGCCCAAACAAACCAACCTCAATGCTTTGTTCATTTATTAAGTCACAAGGACATTTCCTTTTCTTGAAAGGAAAAAAACTATGCCAGTACTTGCCAAAACATACTCTAGTAATAAAAGCAGATGATCCTTTCATTTGCTTCAAATTACAAAGTAACTTGTGTTCAATCAGCTATTGCACCCAACTCCCAAAGTCGGTTACATCATCTAGTTTGATCGTTATCACACACGCCAATCACAAGACTGAAACACTGACGCTCTGCTTTGAACAACAACATGATGTAAGGGCTCCAAAATAAAAGTTTGGGAATAGCCACCAAACTTCATCCATACGTCTGCTGCATTATTTAACATCTATCAAATATGGAGGAAGCTGCATTCATTTTATTACAGAAAATTCAGTTTTTAAGGCAGGAAGGATTACACCTTACCTCTGGTTTACTGAGGCTGGATGACACAAGAGACCCGGATCCCACATCCAGATCCCACTGTTTTCTCCCACTGTTTTCTGGATCCAGTGCAGCAATTCGTCCATCCAAAGTGCTGATAATCACTAGAGATCTGCAAGTTGGACATATTCACAGTCAAAACTACAGCCATATGGAGTTTAACCAGCAGTTGCTTCCTATTCTAATAGAGTTCAACTCCAACTTTGAAGTGAAGTCTATATATTCTGTAAAACAGCAGTTCAACTGGGTGGCTCTACCAAGACCAACAAGAGGGAGCAGAAAAGTTGAGTCTCTGGCTGGATGTTAGGAACTAATACCCTGGCTGTTAGACACCTTCAGAGTTCACTTTCTGGGGAAGGTGGGTGACCTTCTGCTCCCACATGCAGCTGTTACAACACTGAATGAGATCATCTTCTTCTGAGATACTTATACAAACAGCACAGATCCTATATTTTCCAGTCCCTTCCATGCTGATCTTTAATATGTCCTTTCAAAACAACCCAAACCTGAAACTATTAACTGAACAAATCAGAACATGAGAAATGTTAAGTCATCACTAAGCTTTCAATGCCTCTGGATGAAGCATCGAAATCCTGGAGATTTGGCAACTCTTAGAACAAATCAAGTACTGCCTAAGGCACACACAGGGCACCAGAAACAACGTTCAACCTCTGCAGATGACAAAGCAAGTGAACTGCCTCATGCAGCTTAGGCCTTAAGTCACTTATCTGTCTGGGGATACATGGCAACAGCAGGCTAGCTGCTGATTTCTACAGTGCCTGAAGCTCATCAATTTTAGTAATAATCTTTCTTACACAGCAGTACTGTTAGAGTAAGCATTTCTGGTTGGGCTAGAATTCAAACATTAAATTAAAAGACAACACCCAAGCCAAATAAACAAGCAAAAAACCTAAACAACACATCAGAGACATAAGACTGACAAGGCATTTTTGAAGGGCTTTTTTTCCCTTGAAGACTGTCTCACTCTGACCTGAAAAGGCTGGGATGTGTTGGCAGTGTTTGCTTGCAGAAGGCTCACCAAACTTCAAAGGCTGGCGGAGTAGAGCTTGATCACTTCACAGACTGCTTGCACTGAGGGGAGCTGGATCTAGTGACCCAGAAGGACCTTTATAGACATCGGTTTCAATGAGAATGAGGAACTGTGCAAATAAACCTGATGGGCAGATTAACTCTTTTCTGGTGGCGGTGAAAGGGCAGGGGGGAGGTAATACACACAGCCATGTATATGAATCCTAACTTTAAACAATAAGGGACACTAAACTATTGTTTAGAATGGAAGCCACATATTCACTTGTCTAAAGTTATCAGTGTAGTTAGGTGAACTTTAGAAAGGAAGGGATGGGGGCTATTGTTTTTCTTTAAAGAGGGAAAAACTAAAATAATGATCTTAAAAACATCTTCAAGGACAGCAGCTTATTACAGCACCCCTAACAAAGGTCATGTAAAACACTGTAGTTTTACATGGAAAAGTAACCCACACATATCACAGGCTCTCATACTGTATTAGAGCACTATGTTGTTAATAAATAGAAAATTAAATACATCTTTAACCTGTACAAAAACTAATGTAACAGCTCCTACTTCAAAAGGTGGCCAAGCATCACGCGCCTCCAAAAGCTCAAGGAAACTGTTATAAAAATACCAGTTGTGCAAATATTTGAACAGTAGGAGACACGAGTTTTTATAAGCTGAGTACATACTATTATTCCAACTGTACAGAAATCAAGCCCAGGTTAATAATAAACTGAATTGCAGGAGACTGTTCTCAAACACATACCAAAGGCCTTGGACACACATTTAACAAGATCTGCTTTGCTTTATGGTCAAACAATTCATCTGAAGCCCTTTTGCCCTGCATAAAAATATTGTTCCAAGTAGATCTATTTAAACTTTATGTTGATGCAGCTGACAACTAGGTTATAAAAAAGTAAAAGTTCATTTAGAATGGAGGGAATTATGGCAGTAACACTGTAGAAAAGAAAAATCCTAAAAATCACACTGTGAAATGTTTCCTTCCCATCTATTCCTATTGTTTTCCTTTGTCTAATTCTTCCCACTTGACTTCTCCCTCAAGTAACAAATACTTTATGCCTTTATCTTACCTTTCCATATCATCTTTCCCCACCAGATGCAAACCTCAACCTTCCCCATGAGTTATCTCATTACTTAAGCCTCACCACTGCCAACCAAGACAGCAGTTTTGGAATCTGCACCTGCCTCATGACCTCTGGTTACCCTAATTGTGTTGTAACCACACTTACAAGTTTAGCTGATTAGAAAAGGAGAGAAAAAAAAAAAAATAAAATCATGCCTTCAGAGGGAACCTTTGTACCAACAGTACACACTTAAAGAAAGTGGTTTGATCAACTGCTATGTATCTTAAAAGTCCTGACTTTCCTGGGTGCAGTAGTATTCTTTACTAGTCCCCTTGGCCACCAGCTCTCTAACAGACTTTGCTTCACAAACTCCACCTACTGAGCAAACACTTGGATGAGACATAGAAACAGGACTGGCTATACAAAAATCTTGCATGTGGCTACCTTTAGAACTGGAACTAGGTAAAAGAAAACCATTAACTTCTCTCTGCCTTTCTAATGAGTGACTCACTGTGAACTAGACAGCATGTTTCTGGTCCCATCTCCATCTTCCTCTTCAACAACAATCCTATGTGTCACAAAAAAACCAACTTGTGATAAAATGCTTCATTACTTTTATTTTTTTATAAACTAAAATCTTAATACCTGTGCTCCCCATCTCTGACTGACTCCACAGAGTTAAAAAATCCTGTCGCTTGAGCTCTAATTGGTGCAAGATCTGCAATTTGTCTACATGACCTGTGCTAGTGCTGCACTTAATCACTATCAGATTTTCCTTTTTTTTCAGTTTCCTCCCATCTCTGTGAGATTCTACTGTTCACACCTTTGTGTACCCAGGCTATGAGGTGGTGACAAGAGACCTCATCTTCCAGGCAGTCTAATCAAGCACTAGATTAACACGTTCTGATAACAGCACTTTAGGCAACTACTTCAAGAAACTATTTCAGAACATAAAACCAGACAGGCAACTTGCTTTTTGTCACCCTACAGAGCTATCATAAGTTTACTAAAGCGTATTGCCACCAATTCTTACAGCAAATTCTTATAACCACCAGCAAAACACAGCCACAGTTCAAGAATAAAGAGCCACCCTTCCAGCCACCTCTTGACAAGCCTTTGCTGCCTGAGAAGTTTGGGACTGCACCTGCAACTCCAGGACATTAAACCAAAACAGCGATATTCCTGATGCATCTTTGGGACACTGAATTGACAAGTTGCAAGGAAAAGGAATTCCCACATTAGGTTCTGTTTTGATTAGGCCTGATAAAGTGTCACTTTCTGCAGAATGGCACCTTACCAGTGCCCTCATCAGCACCACCTCCTGACTAGGGTAAAGCTCGAAGACCACCTTGACCAAAGACAGCAGCTTCCAACAACAGCCAGGTGTTCTCTGAACACTACCCAACCAGACCTCGATGCTAAATGCCATCCCATACAGAACACAAAGTATCACCCAGCTTAAGGTCAAGATTCACGACAGTAATGCCAAGGAAACAAGGAGGATAGAGACAAACAGCATCAGTGCTGGAAACTCCTGAAACTGCAAGACATTTGTTGAAAGGAAAACATGGCCTGTAGTAGGGAGTGAATCACATTACACAGGTACTAAAGAAGGTAAAAAACCCACCGACACAAAACCAGAACTGGAATAGTCTCTATATGGCTGGACCAGAACAAAGAAAGATACAGAAAGGAGTAACTCCAAGTTACTTAAACCCCAGGATCCATTAACCAGGCACCTGAAAACCAGACATCAGTAAAATAAGGAAGACACTTGTGTACTTCACCTTGACTCTAACTACTCCTCCAGAACATATTATGAACCAATTGATGGAGGAGAAGAAAATCCCTTCTAGGCTCTTACAGACAACCAGTAGAAGGGCTAAAGCAAGGGGCCAAGTCCAACATTGTGCATAGGAAGGTACCTGCCATTACAGCAGCTGCCAGAGACCAAGCTAACACCATACAGTCAGATTTCATCTGCACTCTGTCAATATGAAAACACATCTGGACATACTTCCCCCTCCTCAACCATCTACAGTCTCCATGGTTAAATGAAAATATTTTCTTACTATTTCCTACCTTCTTTCACTCACAGGCAGGAGTTTGTTATTCAAGTGCAGTTATAAAGTTCCCCCTTGAAACTATGCAAAACATCTACTATTAACTTGCACATACATTGAGAAGAGGCCAGTCCTGGGCCATAAAACCAAAAAGTTTGTCTCTCATGAACACAGCCCACTTTTTGAGAGCACAGCTCTCCTCTACTTTACAGAAGTGCAGGCACCTGATTTACATACAAACAGAAGGAAAGAGCTCAAACTGCGAGGGAAGATGTAAACAGGAGAGAGCAGGAAAACCTATTTAGCTCATCTACACCCTTTCACCGAGTAGAAACTTTACACTTTATTCAAAAAAAGTTGGTTTTGTTAGAAAAACGAAGTGGAACTTAGCATTTTGGTACAACACCACTATTCCTGTTTCAGTTGAAAACAAACAAACAAAAAACCAAAACTAAAGCAACCTTAATACCCCCAACTCTCAAAATGCCATTTGTGGCATTTCAAACACAACCATTTATCAAATTTGAACTCTAAGCAGCTATTCCAAGTTCAAAACCTACATGGCTGTAGGTAAAGAGCACCTAATTTACTAACATACTTTCTTCTGGGAAACTAAGAAAAAATCCTCAAAACCAAGATGATTACATTCATTTGTCTACTGCAAAAACAGCTGGGGTTTGAGTTTTCTTGTTTTGTTTTGTTTTTTTTTTCTTTCAGATTATACTGATCTGATATATTACATGGATATTTTACTGATTAGGAATATTTAGCTGAGGTGAGATCTCACAAATACAGACCCAAAAAAATTGAAGACATGCAGACAAACACTATGGCCAGGCAGATGTTCTATTTTTATTTGATGACAGCAAATCTATTCCTATGCACTAACCAATTAGAGAACAGCTACGTTTAATCTCAGGCTTCAATTGCTAAATTGGACATCTTTGGTGTATCTTACTTGGCTCTAACCATCAAATAGAAAATTCATTTTTAAATATTTTCAGGGCTAAACAAATGAAGGTATTTTTAAAAACTGAACACCACAGAACTGCAATAAAGTAGGCAGGATTTACACACAAAAGAATGATCCCGTTGCTAAGAGGTGAATAGATCTCCCTCGAAAAGAACAGGGTGTCAAGTTATCAGCCACTTCCCTGCTCTAAGTGAATGCTCAGGTATACTAACAAAAAACTTTGTGTTTTTTATTTTTAGAACAGGTTCTCAAATATAGTAAGTGTTTAGTCATGCTCTTCTTCCTTTAAACTCGGGCTGTGGCTTATCACCTCATCTTTCTCAGCCAATTCACAAACAGACTGGAAACAGCTCAGTGACAGTTCTGCAATTGAGTCATTCATTAAAATCTTCCTTTTGCCAGAGCTTCTTGCCACATACGGTTATTAAGTATTTTATTTCCCCTTGTTAGATTCTGAAACTTGTTCGGCCATTTGTCTTGCACCCTTGGTTTCCCTCCGAGCACCCACCAGCGCCTGCATTTAACAGCCCCGTGTAAACCGGAGAGCTGCGTTTTCTTTAAGAGAACGGCAAAAGACAGGAAGGGATTCGCTGCTCTGAACAACTGTGAGCTGTAGGTGCTGGGAAGAGTTCAGGCTACAGACGCAGTGCTTTTGGGTCTCCCTCCCACAGGCACAGCATTGCCACCGGGACCAAGCGAAGGAAGGGACCGAGACGTGGATCTGCAGGGCACGCAGAGCGGCCAGATGTCCCCCAGCGTGCCGTCCAGCAGCCTGTCTAAGAGTTTAAGGCACCCTTTCTTACTGACAACCCCGGGAAAGTGGCCTGGGGATGGTGAGGTCCTGGAGTGCCCTTTCCCTCCTGTCCCGGCCTCCCCCTCGCCCCTCGGTCCAGCCCGTCCATCACTGCAGCGCTACTTCAGCCCCCCCGGGGCTCACCTCTTCCCCGCCTGTCCCCGCAGCGCACCCCACGCAGGAGCTCGCAGCACCCTTGTTTCTCCACGCACCGCCTGCCCAAGGCCCCGCTCCTTCTACCAACAACTCCCAGCCCTTCTTCCCGCT
>NW_008618338.1:0-808 GCF_000691845.1 Merops nubicus
TTATGTTTACAGCACTTATGTGAGAACTTGCAAGGAAATGGTTTGCAAGACTCAACTGCTGTCTAGCAGAAAGCTTATATAAAGGAGTATTTGCCTTGGATGGCCTTTCAAGCAATTCCGAAAATAAAATTTGCTTTCAAATGAAAGTCTTCCTTTATTTCCTTCAGGTTGTCAGAAGACCAAAAACCTTCCTACCCTGGCACCCACTATAGTGCTAGAGCACTAGCTCATGGTTTGGAATAGTCTGTGTTACTGCTATTCACACTGTAATTCAAATGCATACTGGTACTAGCCTATGCTATACAACGCTGCTTTTTGACAATCTCTCAGCAACCTTTGAAGAGCTCTAAGCATTTCAGTACCTCTCTTGTTATGTCATTACCTGTAGCAGTGATCTGGCATCATCCACTCTGTCTGCACTGACATATTGAAGGAAAAGATCTGTGACAGGTCTGTAAATTCCAAACTGACTGGCCAGTCGTTCTGCCATCACACCAACTGCAAAATGATGGGTACATAAGGACAATCTTTGATTGAAAAGCCACTTTTGTAAACTTCACAGGCATGATTTATGCTGACTGAGCAGGTTTTACATGTAATAGCTCTTTCATAACACCTCTGACTAGTCAGAATATTTAAATATCATTGCAATTAACTTACACTTTTCCAAAGCTGGTTCTAATCCTTCCTCAGACACCTTTCTTAACAAATAGGAAATATTTTTGACAGCTTGATCAGGATTCTGTGCACCAGAGATAAGCAGAGGCTCAAGGTATTCCACAGCAGCATCAAGGTCATTGCTAGGGAA
>NW_008618338.1:826-40738 GCF_000691845.1 Merops nubicus
CTAGGTGAAGAGATTGAACTGGCTTAGTTTCTGAAATCAAGATTTCTAAACATAAAGAAGCAATTATATTAAAGTTTTTGTTTTCCACAGTAAGGTTATCTGTCTCAGGAATGGTTGAGCATCTATGACTTCATTCAGATATTGTAAAAGCGAAACCATTTATGACTGAATGAATAAATTAACCCACAAATAAACAATTTTAATGACCTTTGACCTGTACAAAGCCTAAGTAACTTTGACACACTTTTTTCCTCATTAAGGAAGAAGAGTTCAGCTAGCTGCTTTAAGACAATGTGCTCTGCAAATCTAGAAGGCAAAATCAAAACATGAACGGAAGGTACCTGAATAATTAATGCACACAACTCCAGTATTTTCTAATGCTATTCAATTAATTATTTACCCAATTTTTCCCATGCCTGCCTTTTTGGATGCAGAAGACAACACTAAATGTCATCTGGTCAGTACCTTTGTCTGAACACTTTTAATCTTATGGCTTAAGTATAGCAAATGCTAATGAAATCACGCAGGAAGTATTCACTGAAGTGTAAATTTTATTTCCAGCATTCTGAAATGTTCAAATGACAACATCTCTTATCAGTCCACTCTAAGAACTAATTTAATTGCAAAAGAAATCAGAGCACAATGAATGCTTTTAGGTGAAGCAGAAACTTGGCACCTTTGAAAGCTATTAAAAATGCTTTGAAAACTGTATAGGAAACATGAATCTACCCATAAATGTACAGGTATTAAAAATATCTGTAAGAATCTGGTTTTCAGAGGTCTCAAGGTACAGCTTGCAAGATATTTTAAAATATATAAGGTGCATATCATTTATGCTGCTGCTAAGTCTTTTTCACACATTCAAGCTACCTGCAGTATGGGAAAAGAAAACTGATGCTGTTTAAATAACCTGTGCCTGCACACAGCAATATATTTACTTATTCTTGTCACCAATCTACATTTTAAGAGCACAGCATGACTCTACAACAATTTTATGACACAGAAATCTAAGAAAATATGCAGCTTATGGGATGAATCCTGAAGTATATCTTCTAGTTTTAGTACTTAAGTTAGGCAAAAGTCAGTGCACTAGAACTGTGTGCCCAGGACCACTTAGATCTAAGTACAGATCAGCCCTTTATAGACAGATTGTTTTTCAGTGGCTACAAACACAGTGAGCTCACTACTGGAGCTGGCCTGCATGGTTCTTCTTCAGTTCAAGTCATCTTGCTGCTGAAACACTTCAGTGACTCCTCTCTTGGGTCTGGCATGCCTGAGGTGATCAGGTGTCTATAAGGTACCACACAGCTCCACAGCCTTCCTGCTGCATTAGACATGGGAGCTCTACCTGGTATAACTAGTTTGAAATAAAGTAACAGAATATATTGGATTCTTTAAGCCTGGTTCCTGCAAAGCATATTTGAGAAATTCATAGTATGTCCTTTCTCCCAGAAGTGCTTCCCTTATGCAGCTTTATAAAAAGGGTAAACTAGCACAATACTGAAGTGTGGGGATAATTAGCACAATCAAAACTGTGGCCTAAAACAGCACAGCAGCCAATTTTTTTTATAATTCTGACCAAAAAAGAAAATAACCTCCACAGATATATGTCTGACTTCCACATTTTGAGGGTAAACAAAGCAATATTCTGTCCTTTCAGCTCCTGAAACAGGAAGCAGATTATTATTTCCAAACCAGTATTATATGCATAATCTGGGGGTGCTAAATTTGAACATTTTTTACATTTATATTGATTATGTAATTAAATTTTACACTCATATTTCATATGGTTTTTGGTCCAACACCTAGAAAACACACTTCACATGAGGTGTAACATGTTAAAACAAAGGTATCAGAGCTAAATTACACCACCAGAGAAGAGTTCATGCTCTTCTAAATGCTTCACAGCTATCCCTGTATTTCAACAAATGATTTTCAACCCCAAATGTGGCTGGGAAACAACACCAGAACACAACTGCATAGCACACTGCTCAACACCAGAATTTTAACATTCAGGACACTGGAAGAATGGGAACAGAATTATGTGGATAATGCAAGTGATTTCCCACCACTCTGAGTAAAGGAATTCATAAAGTAGTCCCAGAAATACTTACTTTTTAGTATGAGCCAATGCAATAGCATTGGCAATTAGCGAGGAAGATAAACCAATTGATTCTGTGATGTCTTCCAGCACGTTTTTAAGTGCTTGCAGGCTCTTGAGATCTCCCTTTTCTGCCAAAGTCTGAGTGAGCAGGTTAACTGCTGGTCTAGTAGGCAACAAGCCACTGTCAAGCATTCCTTTTAAAACAGCCATGGCATCTGGCAATGGTAAAGAAATGAGGGAAAAGGAAACCAGATTTTAGTTCAAAAGGCAATCATGCTACTGGTATCATTAACTCTTCCCTTTAAAATATGCACAGAAAATAATTCTCTTGGTGAACTTAAGCGCCAAAATTGCTACAGTGAATTGTAACTTGACTATACACACACACAGAAAAGCTTTCAACAATAATTCAGGCTAAAATGCTGTAATATTTGCTCAATAGAAAGTATTAAGATACGTTTAACATTTATTTATTTTAGTAACCAGCTCAAAGAAAGCAGTTGTGTCATAAATGTCATCCGTTATGGCCTTAAATATATGACCTTTTCTGCTTGTTTTTTCTTTGAACTATAGTAAATTTTCTTTACTAAAGCTCAAAAATGTTGCAGACTTAGGAATAAGTATGGTTTCAAAATGTAATTCATTATTGAAACTGCTGAAGCCTAGTATTCAGATTTGTCTTAAGTACACATCAAAACTTGGTTTACCAACATTTGATTTTTAAGTAGAAGCACAGGATACAAGTCTCCATACAAGAACAAGAATAAACAAGAATTAGACAGTTTCCTAAAGAATCCCTAAAATTATAGCTGTTACCTATGTTAAAAACAAACAAGATGCATCTCCTGTCCATCTGCCACAGATTTCCCAAACTGCTGCTGCTGAAGATACCCTCATTTCTCCAGCCAGAATTCTTGTCAATTTACATTACAGAAGGAGCAAACACACACAGAAAGACACTTGGTTTAGCAACATTTGATTTTTAAATAGAAGCACAGGATACAAGTCAATAAACTCAAAATGAGACAGTTTCCTAAAGAATCCCTAAAATTATAGCTGTTACCTATGTTAAAAACAAACAAGATGCATCTCCTGTCCATCTGCCACAAATTTCCCAAACTGCTGCTGCTGAAGATACCCTCATTTCTCCAGCCAGAATTCTTGTCAATTTACATTACAGAAGGAGCAAACACACACAGAAAGACATGCCCCTCTGGTACAAAACTCCTACTCCTTACCAGCACAGGCAGGATTAATCACAGATAATAATTATAATACCAAGGGATAACACTTCTAACACAATATACACCCACTTGAACTCCACAGCATTACCATTCCAATTCAATATGCAGATACTGCAGAAATCCAGTGTTACTCTTTAGAAGAGAGGAAGAAAAAACATCCTGTATGCCTAACCTTCCCTCACAGCATATTTCTTCCTGCATATCACCCCTCCACCCCACCCCAGGCCCTGGTTGTGTTTTTTTTTTTTTACCCCACTTTCTTTTTAAGGAAAAGTTAATACCTAAGGGGCACGACTCCCAAAATTTAAAAAGAAAACATAAAACACATGCAAAGTTCAAATACTCTCTTGACTTTAAGTGTGGATCTCCCTTTAGCATGGAGCATGACCAGCCTTCTCAAGGACAAGGACAGAGAAAGACTTCAAAGTTGCCTGTGTACAGTACATGTACTGGTAGCATACTGGATAATTCTGCTGGGGTCATTTTGGCTTGTGTTCCCTTGTGCAAAAGCACCCATTACTATTAATCTTAATTCATCATTTAACCCCTTGATTGTTCAGTGCTTAAAAGCAGGTAACTACATGCACATGAAAAACTATTCATCTTTTAAAAGATAAATAAGTAAATTCCTTACTGTGAAAACTCAAGTTCTCTTAAAGTAACCTGAGTTTTACCAAGCTCTTGGTAGAAGATATTAGAGCTGTTATGAGTATGCTTAGGGAGGGACCTACATGAAAACTTTTAACTATACCACATTACACAGAAATAAATGATGGTGAACTATAAGAGAAAGTGATAACCAAGCAAGTTTTACACAAGCAAAAGCTATCAGAGGGTATGGGTTGAATGGAGCTCACCAACAGGTGATTACAAAAAGACTGTGCCCAAAATGTTTTTGGGTAATCTATGAGCCTCAGAAAATGACCACTCTGGTTGAAATATTTATTAGCTTGTATTTTCAAGGCTTCACTAACAAAAAGAGAAGTATTAACTTTCAAAATTGAAACAGAATTAAATTAAATTAATTAATTAAAACAGTCTGACTATCCAATTAAATTACCAAAGGTTTGTTCAATGAACAAGATGAATGAAAATATAATTTTGCAAAGCAAAGAAGTTCCACAGACTTCTTCAGAATCTTATGCATTACACAAAGACAAACTTTTAGAGTACAGCGAAGAAGAGGGTTGATGTGGCAGAGAGTTGAGTACACTAGCTAAAACAATCTTGTACTTGGTGCAAGAGATTGGCAGAATATAGAATCATCAGTGATGTTCTGAAGAAGACAATAATTTTGGTGTGTAATATTTAAGAAGAACTGGCAAAACTTCATGGCACATTGGACAAGAAAGGGCAGAAAATTTATTAGAATAAAATCAGATAGGAAAGTCTTCAGGTGAAGACTTTGAAAGCTGGAAAAACTTAAGACTTGCCAAAAGCAAGAGAAGCAATTGCATTCACCACAAAAACTTCAGTTGATGACACCTGGCAACGATGTCAGACTGGAGACTGAAGGAATGTGAAAGAAGAAAAGTTTATCAGCTCCAAGAAAGGGCACAGGTGAGAAGATGTGAGAATGCTCATCTAAAGAGTATTTCAGCGTGCTGGTATTACATGGGTATGGACTAATGCAACTGCAATAACTGAATGAAATAAAAATAACTAACGGCAGAATCAAAAACAGGTTTCCTGGTGTGCCTTCTGATAGTGTGCTGGTATTACACGGGTATGGACTAATACAACTGCAAAAACTGAATGAAACAAAAATAACTAACGGCAGAATCCAAAACAGGTTTCCTGGTGTGCCTTCTGATAAGAAAGTGAGACCCAATTCAGTGCAAGGCATGTTCTTTCTATGTAGCTGCATTAACTCTCACAGCTGTGCTTCTGACACAACACGTATCGATGCTGTACTGAGGCTTGCACAGGGCTAAGACACAGCACTATGTGTACAACTTCTCCTCTCTCACAGAGTTGTACAGCACAACTAGGTAAAAAGTAACACTGTAGAGCTGAACTCCAGACTGCAAAACAACCAATGCCAACAACGTAATAATAATAACGTAACGTGCAAACTTTTTCCACCATCTTGTTGGGTATCCTTACATACTCTTGGAGCACCATCTTCTTTTCTACCATTGTTACATTAAAAAGAAAACCAAAGGGAATATTTTGTTACTGTTGGTACTGAGAACTATTAAAAAGTATTTGATTAAGTTTTTAAATCAATATTATAATCATTTAGTGCACAATCATGCACATTTAACAGTCAATTTAACTCATCTGGTATCTCACCCAACCAACACAATATGCAAGAAACAACTGCTGGGAATTGTTTCAGATGCTCTAAAGTATGTTAATTTCCAAAGCAAAATGACTTGTGCTGTGAATTTTAACACACTTGAAAGCCTGTACTTTCTCTCGTTCTGGAGCACAAATTTTGCATGTCTGAAGAGCTGTGATTCATCTTAAGAAAACCCATCTTGTGTTAAATGGAATGGAAACTGGACTAAGTGGTCAAATGACAAGTACATTCATATTCAAGCTGTATTATAAATGCATGTACAGTAATTTACGTCTCTCAGCTACCACAAAAGGCTCTTGATAAGCAGGTAATTTGCTAAATGGACTCCTTTATCCAAGTATTCGAAGGGCGTTACAAGAAAAATCTGCAGAGGCATTAATGTGACGTAAAGGTCAAGCATTGTGACATACCTTTCAAATAATCCCGCCTAACTTGCGATATGATGAGGAGGCTGCTGGCAGCACTGTTCAGTGTGAAGCCCTTGATGTGGGTCTCAGCACTAAAAGAAGCAGACATTTAGAAAGGAATTACTGACATGCTTCTGATACGATAATAAATGGTTGAGCACCAAGGTGAAATTATAAAAACTACTGTTCGTATGTTAAAAATATTGCTGCAAAATATCGACCTGGAGACAGCTTTTGTGTTATCCTGTCAATGGTTATAGAAGGATAATTTTTTTTTGCATTCTGACAGATGACAAAGTTGGAAGTGAGCAACAAAAGAAACAAAGTACAAGATTTTTTTTAAACAATCGGTTCAGATTCTTGAATGCTGACATATTAGATGACTAAAATAACTGCATGCCCTGTATTGTTCTGTTGTATCCTAAGCTGGATACTTTTTCTTCTTTTTTCAATAGTCACCGTAATTATAAAATATAAAACTATTCTTTCAGCAATAAAAATGAAACATTTATTTTCAGCACTGTATATTTTAAACAAACTAAAGCATATTATGAACTAACACCATATCATTTGGTTGATTAATTTTCAAATTTCTGTCATCTAGATGTATACAGGTTTTAAAGTGAACATACTACATTTGCTGCCTTAGCCACGTTAAATTTGTATTTCGCTTATCAATTCTTGATCTCCTGTAACACAAAACTTCACGTCTCTGTAGCAAAGAGAATCTTTAATAACACTGCTAAAGCTTTTCTAACGCTCTGGAAATTAGTCAAGAGAGACTAACCAGCAATCATACTGATCTTGTTCTACAAAATGTTCCCATTCCTAAATGACATATAGTCGCATTTTTAATATCGAAGGATAACTTTACAAATGTTCATTTCTAGATTACAAAATCTCTACACAGAAAAGGGGGGCATCGCCATTTACCATATCAGCAATCAAGATAAACCTCACTGATCATCTTGTGGCAAACAACTGAGCAGCCTACCTACTTGAACTTAGAGGCTGAGCGGATTGGGAGGTAAGCAGGGTCATTGCTAAATTATTCTCCCCAATCCCAAGAAAATCCTTCACATAGAACACAATATGACTATCCTCTCAGTCACTTTCAGCCTCCCAGGCTCACAAATGCAGTCACTGGACTCGGGATTTTCTTACTCTCCCAACCAATCCTCTTAATCCCTGCCTAAGCACCCACTGCTCAGTTCCGCCTTTTCTTTTTTTTTTGCCTTTGTCCCATCTGTCAAAGCCCTTAAGTCAACAATTCATGCATGAGACCGTAAATTACATATAACAAAGGATTTACTTTCTCCAATCTTCCAATCTTTAGTGTGATTAAATAGATGTTAGCTACTATTACAGAACTAATCCATCATTCCAATACTCCTAAACTTCTATTTAAAATTTCTGGGACTAAATGCAGTAAATATG
Organism: Merops nubicus; assembly: GCF_000691845.1. Taxonomy (NCBI): domain Eukaryota; kingdom Metazoa; phylum Chordata; class Aves; order Coraciiformes; family Meropidae; genus Merops; species Merops nubicus. The sequence goes on from NW_008618338.1 coordinate 8,324, forward strand.
CCCCAGAACAGTGCTAGAATGTGAAAGTAACTAGACTTGGGCTGACCAACAGGTCAGTAACCTTCCTGGCTGTGGGTTTTTTGTTGTTGCTTTTTGTTTTAAATGCAGAGTAGGAGTGCCATTTCCTTCTACCCCATTCACTTTCTCCTGGAAGTTTCTGAGTTCTGATAACAGGAGGGAAGTTTTAAAATTATCTAACCTTTTATATAAAAAAAATTACTTATTTTGTTGCCTATGCTAATGTTCATAGTAAAGCACTCTAAATATTATTTAAATTTCAAATTTGGCTTGAAGCAGAGTAAAAAGAAAAAGATGTTAGCTTATATAAATGAAGGTAGTTTTCTGTATTTTATGAAAATATTAGGAGTCGCACAAGTTTCAGGCCACTGCACACATTTAGGCTTTGTAGGAGTAATCACATTGTAATATGAGGTTAGAAAAATTGTCAAGCATGCAGAAATGTGTGCAAAACATACAGATTTGCTATTCCTCAACCATGGGTACACATACAATCACTTTCTCTATTTCAGTGAATAATTTAAAACTTACAGACTTTTGAAAATGCTTAATGTAAAGTAACCAGAAAAAAGAGGCATAGATAAACACCACGAACACTGCCAATATGAACCATTTTCTGTCTTGATGCAACAGTGAGCTGTTACAGGCTTCTCAGGATGCCATTTTTTGGCATTTCTATGCTACAAAATGGGAGTATGAGAATTCTGAAAAGCACAGGTTTTATTCTTATAAGGGTTGGCTTTAACCACTGATCAAGTACAGAACCTCTTATTAAATCCTTTTTTCCTAAATAGCTCAAGGCTCAGGGGCTTAGACCTTCAAAATACATCTCCAACTTTAGTCTTTAAAATTTTTTGTTCATTTTTTTTCTTGCATTTGGAATTTACATACTAAAACATTGATCTGAAGTGGGAATAATGAGTCATTGAAATAATAGGAACAAGCCAACACCTTCTTTCTGCTCTTCAAACCTGCAGATTACTGCTGATAACATGCAATACTTTGTGCATCTTCCTTACAAGTGAACTTGAGCTGCAGAGCAGGGAAGCAGTCAATGCATTACACATCTTCCATAGAAAGTTTCAAACGTCTTCCCTGAAGAATCTTTCAGTACATCTTTTGATACATGAATATTTTCTACAAACATTTAATAAATGACCTAAATTTTACCAGCAGTTTCTGTACTTCTAAAACACCTCACTTCCACCTTCCAGTTACAAAGACTTATCGGTTACTTCCATTTTAAGGAGCTTAATTTGATAAACTGTTTTAGTTTTTCCTTGATATAAGCCATATACACATCAGGCACAAACATCCCTTATCATGAAAGTACAGTTACTGAGAGCTATTTGAAAAAAAAACATTTTTTCTTCTCAATGTCGTGTTTTTCAATGAAAGATGTTTCTTGAGTCTAAACACTTTTAAAGAAAACATGAAAATAATAAAGATCATGTTACACGATACTGTTCCTGGACATCAAAAACTAAAATTGCTCTAAAGATTATTAGATTTGTACTGAACTCTATGCACCACATAAGTTACTACATGGACTTTCAAATTCACTGTATTCAGCCTCAGAACACACTTGATGAACAACCACTGTTGTTGTCTTAGCAGAAGAACCTGAAAGACCTAAATTACCTAAACTTTAATTTTTATTGTTCTTACCTCTACACTGATGAGTAGTAACACTTTTACTTTGAAGCCTGTAATCTGACCAGAACACACATTACAGGCAATAATTAAAGCAAGTGGTGTACCATACAACTCACTAAAGATTAATTCGGTTCTGGTGATTCTAATAACACATGACAGCAGGTTGGATTTATTTCAGAAGTGTAAGAGTTGGATCTAAGGTTTATAGTCATCTCCTAGCCACTGGCATCACAGTCAAACATACCACTTTGCATTTGGCAGGAAGCCAGCTGCCAGGGAGTGTGGGTAGGGTAGGACAGAGGCAGGGATGGGCATTGAGGGGAAGGCTCAAGGGCAGTTAAGTGAAGGAATCCTGTCTGTTTGGATATTGCTCTAAAGAAGAAAAGGCAGACTGCCAGAAGGGCAGACTTACAGTTCTGATGCCAAGTACATTTGTTAATACTGTTAGTTTAAATGAGTTATTAGCAATACATACTGTCAACTCTAGTACCTTTTTAATATATGGCATATCACTCTATGAAACACTGTTGAACTTCTTACCAGTTCCCAATTACTAGTCATAACCTGTTCTCACACTGAAAGATAAGGGCATACTTGAAAATAATCCAGAAATTATTTAAAAACACCCCCTCCCTGAAGCACAAAAGTCTTACATGCGTTTGACTTCGATGGCTTCTTCAAAACAATTCTGCATTAACAGTGCTCTTATAAGGATGTCATAAGAACGATAACGAAACTCACTCTTGCCTTGCATTTTCAGGAAAATACCATAGGCCTCTAAAAATGAAAAGAAAAAAAAAGAAGACATAGAATGAAATGTCACAGAAGGAAGTCACCTATTCATTGAAATGGTCCATCTTAAATCTATTTATCCTCTGCTTTTCTGGAGCCCGAAGCTGCTGGTCACAGCTTGTTCAGAATTGCTTGTATACAACAATCAACTGACACGTATCTCCACAGAACAAAAAGTTTGCTACTGCTTTTTTTCTATACGTGGCTGTCGCTTTAAATATCAACACAGCTGGTTAAAAGAGGAAGACTTGGGATTTTTAAAGCAACACCTAATTCTGGGGTATATAGTTACAGTGTCTGGTGCACGATCACAACAGCATTTAACAAATAATATAGGAGGTGATTCCAATATGGGGAGATCAAATTATTTGGCTACGACAAGATTTATACAAAACATACAATTTACAAATATACAGATATTTAACAAGTAAACTACGCTGCGTTTGTTTGACTGATTAACAGTTTTATTTCATGCATTCACAATAACTGTCAGTGTATGAAAAGATGTTACCAAAAAGGGGAAAAAAAAAATGATAAGCACACTTTTCAGTCATTTATTTTTCTGAAATGAGATTATGCAGCTATAAACATGCAGCAAAAACTGCCATCCAGGCTGTAACACAATGCTAGAATGCTGTGCTCTTAAGAGCCACAAATTAACTTTTACATCTGACCTATGATGCATGTTTCCCTTAAACACCAATCCCTTTGTTAATTCAAATCATAGCTGCAGTAACACTTAAAACTTTTGAGAAATATTTGGACTATTGCTACAATTTTCACAGCTAAGCATTAAGTTTTTTCTTATACTTTGTAAAGATGAAGACAATTCATTTGAATCCTACTGTCACAAGAAGTGTCACAATAATAGCACTTACTACTGTGCGCTGCAGAATTTTAAGCTGGCTTTTACCAAACTGAAACTTTTGGTGTGCCTTTTGGTTTGAATCTTAAATTTCTTCAGCCAAACAGTATACATAAAAAACTTCTGAGATGCAGGCAAAAAAATAACTGTGCATAAAACTTATTATTTACAACACACATACTCTCACACTAAGTTAATATTATAACTAACACTGCTATCCACAATCTACTTTGGATGCTTGGAGATACATGAAATATACTTTATTTTTGTTTATATATACAAGACTATCACAGCAAAAATTAAAACAAATTCTGTCTATGTTTTGTGTGTACAGAAAGAGTCATGAGAGAGATGGAGAGAGAACATGACTGATGTCTGACATTACAATAGTGATTGCACTGTCAACCAAAACAGCAATGAAACGACAACGGGACGACACAGGAAATGTCTTCAAATTCCCCACCACCTTTACTTATAGGTCTGAGGTTAAAGCTTGGTCTGTTTTAGCATGCTGAACTCTCTTGCCTCTTCAGATACTGACAACCAGCATTCATAGTGTTCATACTTAAAATCAGTGAATGAAACATTTTTTCCCCACTCTTCTGAAATCTGAGATACCAGTAGACTAGCCAACAATAACAAAGCGTAGTATAATCTATGACAAGTGTAACTATTATTTACAGAAGCATAGCTGGTTGGTGATGGGTTTGCTCTTTTTGCTCAAGAAAGCCCATTTAAAATCCATTTTTTAAAGCAAAAAACTCCTTACATTTGGAGACTCCTACAAAGGCTCTGCTGTGTTCAGAATGAAGTAGGATTTCACCCTGTGTTTGAACATTGGCTGGGTACAGAAATGGACCTTGACACCAGTGGACATGATGCCAAGTGTATGTTACCATCCCTTATCACAGTCCACAGAATACATCATCAATTTCTACAAGGAAATACATTTAATTCTGTTTTTCTAATTACTAGTTTGAGGAGGAACTCAAAATCTTTTTATCAGTTTTGTTTTCATGTTTTGTTGTGTCAGTCAGTCTTGACCTCAGAATGATTATCCTATTCAGATTATTCTCTCAACTTTATTTTGCACCAGTGCAAGTACCATGTTTGAGGTACTCCTAAATGAGTCTTGAATTGAGACATACACCTGATCAGATATTATCAGCTTTACTTCTTCAGATGACATATAAAATTACTAAAGTATAATAGCATTCTAATGAGAAAGTTCTTGGTTTCAATATCATATTTTGTTATACCAGCTATTTCAAGTAAAAGGACTTCTCAAAAAAGTGACAGCTTGCCAAGAAAGCCTCAGTTCAAGACAGACAAATTTGTTTCAGCAGTGGCAACTGTTTGGGATACATGCAACGTGATCCCCTAAAGTCAAGTCCTCACACTGAAGAATCAAGATAAAAATGAAAATATGATTTTGCATAAATCAAGCATACCAGAGAACAGATTTTTCAAAATATCTTCTCCATGTCAGAGTTGATAAATTCACAAAATTAGTTACATAACTAGATTAATCTTTTTCCTATCAGAAAGCTGATGTTGATAAAAACATATATTCTGCCCTATTACATTTACATCAAACTTACATTATACTGTTACATAAAAGTGACATTTTAATAGTTTGAGATAAAGAACTGTTTCCCCACAAGAGAGGAACAGTTTCCTGACATTTGTCTCTTTCCTTGTAATTCCCAACAGTTCTAGACCACCTCCCCTCAAATACTGCACCTTTACCTAAAAAGACTGTGCAAGATAAATTCAGTATCAAATGTCATCGTAGACTGTTAGCAGTTACTTTTTATGCTTTTGTTTTAAATTAGTCTCTCTGTAAGGTCCAAGGCGTGTTTATTTTCCTCCTGCTCTCCACTTGATCACTTATGATGTCAAAGACACAAGACATCTTTCTACGAATAATGTTACAAAATACATTCCATTAATTTTGCCAAGTTTTCAGTGAAAATGTTTCTGCATTTCCTATGTTCTTTCAGTTTCCAAAATTTACCACCATGACGAACATCCTGTAAACCAACTTTATGTCTGCCATAATACACATGATTCTTAAATTCATAAAATATAACATGAGATTGGACCTTTTATATACAGAATATCCAGACTCCACTTGAGACTTCTAATCAGTGCTCCTGTGACTGAATAACTCTGCAGGGTCATTTCGCTAACAACAGAAAGTTAACTGTGAATGACTGACAGATTCTTCTTTTAAAAACTCAAAGTTTGAAAATCTGTGTCCAACCTGTAAAATTTACTAATAAAACTCAAAGAGGAAAATGCCTAGGTATTTATAAAATTTCCTCATTCAGCAAAATATTTTTTTAAACCTACTTCATTCTGTTTTCTATTCTGCTTTCAAGTGAGCTACCTAGTTATTTGTCACAGAACACGCAGAGAAAGTAAGGTTTTCCAGAACATTCAAATGCTCTGCACCTTAGCAAATGCTACAAATGGGCTGACCTCCTGCCACCTTTGAAAGGACCAGCCATGCTCATTCTGACTCTGTGATTTTGCTTTGGGATGAGATCGACAGGAATGGATTTAAACACAGACTAAGCCAAGGCAACTGCACTGAAGTACACTCCTCCTTTCTATATACAAAACCAAACGCCCATGCATAAGGCAATTCTGTTTTCATCTGAGACAGGGAAGTTTGCACAGAAGAGCTCTTCATTTTTCATAGCAGAATTGATCTTAAGTGATCTCTCAATAAGGCCATTTTATTTGTGGGGTGGCAATCACAGGCACGGGAGTTTGGAAACAGTGAGCTGTGTGGAGTTTGGAAACAGTGAGCTGTGAGGATTTGAACACAGGATTTGAACTTTTGTTTATAGTCTGTGTATTTCTTTGGGGAACTAACAAGAGGAAAAGTTTGCAAACTGCAGAGAAATACAGACAACTTCCACGCTGGTTGTAAAGAAGCTAAAGACACTAGGCAACCCACTGAATCCTCCCTACAAACAGAAATAAATAGCCTTGCAACATCAACAAACAGAAAAACAGATAAAAGCCAGACAGGAAGAGAGCAATGATTAGATAATCATAACATAGTCCCATCTTCTTTAATCTCATCTATTCTAATTCTTTGTCAAATCCAGAGCCTAAATAACATACCTGAAGTATGCTTTGGAACCATATCTGATCTTATTACTGAGACTTCAACAGCAAGGGCAAATACAAAATCTCTGAACTATTTCTTTTAATAGGCAATTGCCATCCCATAAACATGTCCCAGCTCTTTCACTTGATATGAATCTTTCATTCTCACTATGCTTCCCATGTCTCATATCATAAAAATTATGACCAAACAGCTAGACTTTCTGGGAACCATAAAACTAGTATTGTTAGCATCCATCCTATACATAAATTTAGTTTCTGGTGTTTAATGGATACATTTGAAAGTCTAGGACATTCAGTATACAGTGAACTGCAGAACAGCAGTACTCTGGTACTTTTAAAATTGGCAACTTCACTGCAGACTGGCTTTCAGACATGGATTTAGAAGTCAACATTTCCAATGACGTTTTAAATATTTTACCATATCCTTCTCACATCAGCTCCTGATAATATTGGCGGGTAATATTATCATGTACCTTTCCAAACATAATAGCAAACCAACAAAAAGCAGCAGCAAGCGTCATCTGTTGCTCGTTAGTTAATTGACATCTTAAAATTAATGTTGAAGGGAAAAAGAAGCAGTGGTTTTCAGTTTACCTTTTGCATTATTCTTGCAAAGCATCCTTATTTTTCTTTCTTCCACATTAGATTCACTTAAACTTCCGGTATCTTCATCTCTAGCCTTTAAAATGAACAAATTTATTTCATTTTCTGTAATGCTACCTGTTAACATTTCTCAACGGAAATAAACACATACAAGTGTTGTTGCCTAGGAAATTTAAGCTCCAGTTACCTTAGGGATCTCAAATGGAACAACCTGACCATTTTTCTCAAGTATATCAGCCAGTAAAGTTAGTGTTTTCTCACGAGGAACAACATTTTCTTCTTGAATTTTAGTCCAAACAGCTTCAGCCTTTTCCCAGTCACCGTTGTTCTCTGAAACAAGATTCAAATCTTCAGATAAAAGCACATTCACAGTACACATACATATCTGAAGTGATTCAAAAAAGGCATCTTCGGAAAGTAATGAATCAATTCATCGTGTACTTCTTCTTCATATGATCATCAACTTGAAAAGTTTTAAACTGCTTTTTATACACAGAGGACACCAGAATATGCAAACAAACAAAAAAAGGTTTGTAAGAATTTTCAAATGCATAAGAAACCATTCCTCCTAGCTCATCAGTTCTCATATTTGTGATTGGTTACTGTAAAAACACAAAAATTTCTAAGTTATCACAAAATTTTAACACTCTAAACTATGACTTCTAAGTTGCATTTTGAAATTCTTAAAATTAAATCCTCTGGATTATGTTGCTACTGAGCCATAGGGTGAACATTCCAGAATTTTACCACTTTCAAGTCAAAGAAGTGTTCTAGGCCTTCAGGCTCCCATTCTGCTACAAAAAATGAAAAAAAAGTATATCTGAAGAGCAAAAGGCAGGTTTGCTGAAAAACTTAAGAAATTGCTACCAAATTTGCAGAACTATTCAACTGTTTTCAAGAGGAATGGTAATTTTTATAGGCACCACTCCACATAAACATAAAGCTGCATTTTGTGAAAGAAAAAGTTAATTACTACTTAAGTACATACAGCAGATGGTTTCCTGTATCTCCTGCTCTAAGTCACCAGAACAGCATTGCCTTGTGGTTGTAGATCCTGCTCACAGCTACCTATCCCAAACACTTGCTAGCTGTAATCTGTCTGTTCCACAGTTTACTTCAGAGTCCCAGAAATGAAGAGATGCAAGGCAAGAAGGCAGAAGCAGAAGGCAGATGATAGAATTAATCATTCACACTGCAGCATCTCAGGCTGTAACAGCAGCATTCCAGGCAGTCTTCCACTGTCCCATTAAGGAACATCAGCCATTCTGCAGCTCAGGCTCCACTGGAGTAAGTCATAACACAAGATAACACCAGAGCAGGCACCTGGAAGCAGCGTGGCACACCTGGACATTCTCTAGTGCTGTCACAAAGCTGGTGTTGCAAAGCAGCAGATGCTGCTTCTGAGTCAAAATTGCAATGCAATACCAAAATGTTACAGTGCACTGTTCTCTTCTTTCCAGGAGCAGCTTAGGTCTTGGAAAACATATGGGGATGTGACCAGGCTTGTTCAAGACCCAAGCCTACTTTCTGCGAGGTTTTGGCATCACTTCAGCTCTTTAGAAGAGGCAGAAAAATTGGTGACTATCCTAACTTAAATAAAATCATTGGTTTTAAGGACTAAACACTGCACACAGCATTTTAAAGCAGATTATTATGGCAGTTAACAGAGAGGAAGTCTTAGCACTTTTTCATGTATTTGTCCCTATGTTTGACACTCATGAGGGCACATCTAGAGGATTTTGTCTAGTTTTGGGTTCCACGCCTATAAAAAAGATGCTAGGAACTGGAATAAATTCAGACATCAAGACAGACTTGGGGTCAGAGCAGAGGAAGTAAAAACAGAAGGGAAGAAGATGATTTTTGGGCAGCCAGGAGAAATGCAGATTAACATGAGATCAAATTTCTGTCTTCAGTTATGTAACTGACAAAGAAATGACAGTCTCTCCTTGGAAGTGCACAGCAAATATGAAAGGTGATGGCTGAAAGTTGAAGCAATGGAGTACCTGAAGATGACCAAACCCTGGAGCACCTGGCCCAGAGTGGCTGTTTGATTTCCACCCCTGGAGACACTCAGAACTTTACTAGACAAGGCCATGATGTGATGTAACTTTGAAGCTGTCCCAGCTCTGGGAAAGTATCAGGCCTAAAACTAATGAGGTTCTCTCCAGCATAAATTATTCTTTCATTCTAAAAACCCAAATGCATTATTTTCAACACACTTGATCGCAGATTGGACTAGATAGTAGATTTTTTTTTTGTATGATTAAAATAGATCTGAAGTTATGTCTTAGGTGCAAAATGACAACTCTGCTGTACTTGTGCATGGGGTAGCCTTGACAGATAATCTAAAATGGTTGAAAGCAGGAGTATGCATGGGTTTTGTCTTTCATGGTGACAGAAACCCACAAATGTTTTCCACTTCTTTGAATAGATGGAATTGGTTTTGTCTTTTGAAAGACGACTGAAAATTCTGCATGACGGAATTTGATAAATTGTATCTTCTTAAATTCTTTTCCTAGCAGGCACACTGTCACTCTTGGTCACTGCCAGAGGTGAACAGGATGAGTGGAGAAATAGGAAGGCATTGTCTCCCTGTTGAGACAAGGCTGCTTTTCAGGCCTACTTGGTTTTTGATGGTGAACCAATACATACAAAACCAGAACTGAGTAATGCTACAGCTTGGTTCTGAAGCTCTCGAAGGTCACTTAGGAAATGAAAAGCAACATGGTCTTCAGAGGGCCCTTCCAACCCAATACATTCTAAGACTCCATGGTCATTTTTTTGGTGGAGGTACTCATCTCTCCTGCTTGTGGTAAGTGCAGTACTGAAGAGGCCTCTTTCATTACCATAAGAAAAGAAAAAGAGGGCTTGAATAGTATTTGACTTAGCACTAAATCATCACTGCTTCCCATCAACTAAAAATATACACAGGGAATGGCCTAAAATTACTTCCAAGCTCAAATGCAAGTTTTCCCATGACCAAATACATCAATCTACTGTAATGGCACATTAATATACAGGTACTCATTACTGAAGTATGAAGCAATTAATCCCTCTAATGCTTTTCTTTTTAATGTCCCAATGTACTACGTAGTGCTCCACATCCAATCTTAAAACCAAATGGTTTTTTTTCAAGACTTTGAAGTAACCAGAACTAAAGTTTCCAAAATTTTTGTTATGTAAAATACAGTATAATACCGTGCATAACGAAACTAGCACATACTGAAATATACAGAAAAGAGGAAATTGAAAAGACAATAAATCCTACATTAAGTCTATACTATAAAATGAACTTTAATTTTAAAAACTGTTCAACTCCTACAATGATTCAGAAGCTAGGCTGTAGCTGGTGCAGCACTGGGTCTTTTTTGTGTTACGTTGTTTGTTGTTTGGTTGGTTGGTTGGTTTTTAAATCCACCTTTTGGAAGATCCAGATGCAGTTACAGGAGACTTCACATCTTTGTCAGTTACAAAGATGTAATAAATAAGCAGTTTTTCTTCTTTAAGTGTATTAAAAAGTAAAACAGAATAAACTTTCAAATTAGGACACAAGATAATAGCATGGATTGGAAGACTTGTACTATGCAAGTTCTAGGTAAGTGTTCAGGTTGGCTGGCAAAAATCCCTGTACTCTTCCCCTTGCAAGATGCCTCAGAAACACTATCCAGACCCTGAATATCAGGGTAAAACTGCTTTTCAATTCAGGATTACTTCCCATCTCCAACCACAAAAGAAAACAGATTGCAACATGAAAAAAATCACAAGCTCACTTACCACACAGCTGAAGCAGGTAGTAATACATCTCATCTCTATCACATTCAAAGAGATTTTGAGTTAATTCTACCAACTGTTCCAAAGCCTCCATCTTTAAAAAGAAAGAAGAGCAGTTATGCCTCAGCCAAAGAAGTATTTTTCTATATATGTGCACTCCCATGCTGTGTGCATTCAGCTAAAATAATATTTAAGTGTACACCAGCATTTACACAGAGCATTAAGTTCACCTCATCAGCCTGTCACATATCCTTTCACAAACATAAAAATCAAGCAATGAAATATTTCAAAACAATTTTTCTTGGAGTATAATGACAGTTCCATAGAGGGCATCATGCGAGCCACGTACCTGATTATTTGATATACACCTTTTTGCAAACCACTGCAACCTTCCAGGGTGTGCTCTCAAGCCAGGAGTCTGTAAAATATTTCCATAAGAAACATGTTACATCACTTCGAAAAGTAAACATAATATATGTACTCATAACAAATGTTCATAGTTTTTGTTTGTTGAAATCTGAATCAGACTACAAGCTCAAAAATAATCAAATTAGGTTGCATTTACAAGACTTAAAAATTACAGTAATTTTATTCAACACATTTTCCTTTTTAGTTGAACACTGCTGAGAGAGTTGATTTAAAATACACTTCAGATGAGTTGAAATGTTAAATAATTTCCAACATTACAGTAATAGTGTGTTATTGCTATTACCCATAGTTATCTTTTGCATTACTCATGGTAAAGAATTACATCAAATGTTTCCAAACCGCCTTCACTATGAAAAGTTCACATTCAACACCACTGCAATGCCTTAGCAACTAGAACACCATGCCTCTTGAACACTACCCCTTCTCTCCTAACATCAGCCATTTTCTTACAACTACTAATACGTAAAAACAACCGTGGTTTTCAATACTGACTTCTCTTGCTACCGGTCAGTAGGAAGAACCAGTAACTTAGAAAGCAGTCCCTGTTACAGCTGTAACGTGCTGTGAATGCATAGGCCGGGCATGCCGACTGTAAAGCAGCTCCTGCTCCAGGAGAGAGCACAGGCCGACTCTGTGGCCTGCATCCATCAAGGAACCCATGTGTAAGAGTCTGTCATAGTTCCTTCTGCTATTCAGCTTCCCAAGTTTGATGAACCCTTGCTTATTCATTCTTTTGCTGTTTTGAATGGACTACAGCTACAGAATACACGTGGTCAAAAGGGTTTCAATCCCTGGCAACTCCACCTGGTACAGACTACCACACTGTGCCTTCTCAGCACCGCAGGCCACAATCGAAATATCGGCTTCTCCATTTAAATAAAATCTTCAGCAAACATGGGAAAACTCAGAAGTTCTTCAAGAAACATGTTACAGGCATGCCAGTATTTGTCCGAAATAACACAAAAAAAAATCTATATGCAAAGTATACATCATTTTCACCTCTTACCCTTCCCTCCCACAGAGTACTTGGATTTACTTTCTTTATACTCTCTTGTTTCAACACAAGGACCATGTACAGAAAGGACTCTGCTTTCATTTGAGCCGTCTAGATTTGCATTAATATAGCCCAAAGTGATTCTGAGGAAATGTCTGCTCATCCCTACAGAGAAACACATGTTTTGACCCTTGAAGGCTTTTAACTGTTAATAAGAAATCCCTACTGTTTAAAAGCGAAGTGCAGCTTCCAAAACATGAACACTACTTCACAGTAGAGGCAGTCTGAACAAAAAGCTGTGAGAAATATTTGGTCCAGGTTCCAAAGCAATGGAAACAATTCCCACTGAAAAAGTAAATTTACCTTCTGTCTTTTTAGCACAGATAATTTCCTTTTCCCATATTCTCGAAACAGAGAATTATTACCACTCTATCTTTCTGAAATAATTCAGCATACACCAGAAAACCAGTAGGCAAAAATTCAGTTGAAATTGGTAACATTTTATAAATATACAGGAAACAGTGTTCTACAGAGTAGATGTTAGGCCATATAATTCTACCAAACATCCAAACCAGTTTATGCAACTACTGTAAGGTTTTTAAAAAACAGGATATGAACTCCACAGTTCTTCAACATGGAACAGCTTCTCTGGGCATTTAACTGTACTATAGAAATAGCCTCAACCTAAGATGTTACAGAAACATAGTGGCTTCTCAAGTATTCATAAGGGGTATATGTAAACACAGGTTTGCTTTCCAGGTACTTGGGTTTGTTCCAATTACTTGTTTGTTTTCGGGGTTTTGTTTGTTTGTTTGTTTGTTTGTTTTTGTTTTTTTCCCCCCACAGTTATTTATGTTTATAGGTACCTGTTCTACTCTTTTTTAAGAGCTACCAAGCAATTTCACATAAAAGATGTTGAAAACTAAGTCAAGTATTAACATCTTATACAACAGGCTCTTGAAAATGAAAAAGAAAAAAAGTATGTTGCCTGCATCTGTAGCTAATCCTCTTTAGAACATGGTAAAATTCAAATGCTGAATTCACTTACAACTTCCAATATCATTGCTGATCCGAATGCCAATGAACTAAACAGCTCCAGAGCTACAAACTTTTTATAGTAAATCCTTTCCTGTTCAGAAATGATTGATGCGTCTGTCACTACAAGGACAGCTGAGTTATACAACAGATATCCTTGTGTTTCATTTTGAAATTGAGAAGTGTTTTCACATACTGCAGGTCTCAATCATCAAAAGAACATCTAGGTCAGATTAACTAAATCTCCAGGGCTTGCCTGATAGTCCATATTTGTAGCTTATCCCTTACCATCTTAGGGAATTTTAAACCTTGCATTTAGTAGGAAGCAGACTTTCTACAACACAGCAGACTAAAATACAGAATTTAAAAAATGCAAGAAATAAAAAAAAGTAAAAACTGTTACTCTAATTATGCTTCCAAACGCCCATTTACAATTTTGATCTTTCTAGTTTCAATGGACGAAAAAATTATTTTCTTTTAGAGTCCTAGTGGTTTGTTTTGTTGGGGTTTTTTCTTTATTTTTTAAGACATTCGCTGCTTGAAAGACTGAAACAACTATTGAGAGTCTTACTCAATTCATGCACCATATAAACTAAACATGGAGGGGTTTTGACTTTTACATTCTCTTCAAATATAAAACAGTATTACTGTACCAATCCAAAGGTTCATCTAGCTTGTTACCCTCTCCCTAACAATGCCTACAGGAGAATATAAAATTACAGACATCCAGCAATATTTCCCCCTTAATGCTATTTCACCCTCCAACTACTTGAGGTTGCTGTTTCTAACTAAGTGACTTCTCTTCCATAGGCTTTCCTGGTGGCCCCTGGAAGTCTGTAAGATTTATCACTCATAAGATCTTTTGGCAAAGGGTTGCCTTGACTATCTCCTGCACCAAAAAAACGTAATGCTTCCACTTTTTGTTTGTTTTCAGCCTTAGCTTCTACTAGTTTAATTCAGAGATCCTACATTTGGTATTGGAACACAACACACAACAGATTTGCTTTATCCTCTCCATTTCCTATTAATTTCATGAGTGGTATAAAGAAAAATTCCCTGTTTCACTTTCTTCTCCAGACTAGGCAGAACTCTCTTACTTAATTCTATGTCCTATACAACCCACTCCAAACTTTTGATCACATTTGTTACTATCTTTCTTAGGTTCAATGTACAACCCTTCACTAATTTACTCAGTGAATCTGTACCTTCACACACAGCAAGGAAAACTAGCCAGATGGGGAAAAAATAAGCTGCATCTTTAGAAGAACTCTTGCCAGGCAGCACTCAAAAGAATCACATGAATGCAGCAATCCTAACACACGGAAAGCATTTGATTTGTTCTCCTCCCTCCTAGATCCAGTCATTTCAGACAGGTGATTGAAGGGGTCCAATCACCAGAAAAATCTTTTCTGTACTAACATTTTTATTTGAGCTAATTTCTATCTATTACAGCTTAAAGAAAACAGATTGTCTAGGAAAATACTGACCTGTCAGAGAGGAATCTATTGAATGTTTCTCCAGATTTTTAGATTGTAGAAATATTAAAGGTTTCTTTTACATTAGTATTCTGTAACTGTTACAGCTAGTAGACCAATACTATTTTTTTTTTTAACTTTAAAAACCCCTTTTTTAAAAAGAAGTTAAGTAATTCACAGAATGGAAAATAACTATTTACTTCTCCCTACTTGCCTAAAGGAACCTTTTTCTTTTAAACAAAAAACTTGGAGAAAAACCACTAAACCAAACATAAAGACTAGAAACCTTGCAGTATTGTTCAAAAAGAGGACTTTCAGAAAGCTAAGAGTTCAGAATGTCCCAAAACAGTACCACTTTTGCCATAGCTGGCTTAGGATGCAAAATTATTTAAAAGCAAGCAGCAGTATTTTTCATTTGGCATTTACGTGACACAAGATGGATGACTCTCTTGTTTTAACCTTCCAGCACTGCACTTCCACAAACTACCACTGTGCACTGTTGGGCAAAATAGTTATGTCATCTGGACAAGTTATTCTAGACTTTCACAGTATAATTTACTGGGAATAACACACCCATTCCAACCACTAGAGTTTAACTCTGCCCTCCTTAAGTGCTTTATATTTTCTTCTAAGTCTTTAAACTTTCTTCCCAAAGTTCAATCTTTTCTTAGGGAAACAGTTCTACTATAACCACCAATCAAAACATATTGGAAAGAAACAGCCAAGTTTTATAAACTCCACCTAAGCTGCACTTTCTGACAGTATTTTTTGGACAGGTAGATCCACTCATTCCTCACTTTGCAGCTGAAAAAGCCAGTAATAATAAGAGACAGCTAATGCTGCTAAGGGAAGAAGAACATTTCATGAGGAGTTACATCAACAGCCATAACAGACTTATGTTACCAGTACCAGAACCAGTTACTGAGATTTAGATGCCAAAGCAATGTCTTGTGAGAAAACACGTTACTTCTCCAAACAGACAGCCTTGAACAGACAGCTATAAGAACTGATGTATGTCATTTCTAACAGCTCTCTCTAACATAAGCATCAGTGAAAACAGAACATTTGATGGGAAGTTCTTAATCTGAAGACAGATTTTCCCCTGATTCCACAAAAATGTCTATGAAAATCACACAAATTCTATGCAGCTTCAATGAAGCCTGGGATATTTTTGCATGGCAGCTTTCTTGAACAAAGTGGTTTACACCATAGACATTGTATGCTATGCTTGAATCTTCCTCTATGTTAATACTTTAGGCAGAAGTCCTCACTTCTCCTCAGCAGATGTACTACTTAATCAGAAATCAAAAGAATAGGTAGATATAAATGTTTCTGTACCTTATGTAGATATCTAGTTCTAGTTGTTTGATGATTAAAATTATCTTACTCTTATGTTGCATTTTTGCCTCATTAAATACACCTTCACCTTCTAGAAGCAACGCATTACTTCTAAAAAATACTGATTAAAACCATTATTTTTAAATATAATCTTACATCTGTGTTCATATGTACAAAAGAAGTATACTACTTTGCTCTATTTCTTACATTATAATCTTTACAGCATAATGTTAGCAAAGTGTCATAGTGGGATATACAGAAAATAGAGAAGACTACTTTGACTATTGCCTCTGAACATAACATCTTTTATGCAATAGTCTGGAAGTTTAAAAAAAGTTGCAGCTTCAGACAGAGGGATCCAAAAATAACCTGTGCAAGAAGTATCTTTCCTAGTACAATCATATCAGCTACCTAATAAAACACATTACTTCTCTTTAGCTCAGCTTTTAATTCACTGTACTACCAGGATGACACTAGAGCTACATTTGTATATGGCAGGCAATGGAAGCAACACTTCTTCTACAAGTTCCTTTTTCACCATGAAAGAAGCTTAGCTCATGTGGATTTCAAAAATGGCTTCTTTGGTGATGGCACAGAATTAATTTTATTCTTTCTAAACTAAAGAAAAACTTGCAACCTGCTCATAACCCAGATGGGATTTCAAAAACAAAATCAAAACAAACAAAAAACCCCTGAACCTGGTTTCTTTAAGGAGAAGCTGATCTGAAACATCCAGACACTTGCACAGCTTTTTGGCTAATGCATAACTGTATGAAAGCTTCAATACAACTAAACCTGTACCTTCAATGTGACTGCTTTTCATGTTTGATAAGAGGGCAATTGCTCTAATGCAGCACTGGGGTTTTGAAAATTATGAGTTGCTCCACTTTAAGTTATGCCTTCAATACATACTCAACTATAGTGTGTTTGTTATTTTATTTGCACTACCAGATATTTAATGGACCATGTAAAAATACACACATACACCTATTTACCCTCCCTAACTCTCCTTTTGGGAGTGATTAGAATTCAGGCTCATGCTCTCCTTCCTGCTTATCCTACAATCACTCAAAGTAGCAACTAGCCTACTTCTACTAGGTTAATTTTTACATAAAAAGCATCAGTAGTTCATAATGAAAAAAAAATACAAAGTTTACAGTATCCACTGGGAAAGTTTTTACAATTGGTTTATTTTTTTTCTCCTGAAGTATGCATTTGCCTCAAAGCTTCTGTCAGTTAACATAGTGACTTTACCAACACCGTTAGTATCTGTTGGGTAAATACTCAATTTTATTTACTTCATTTGAAATAAGAATATATGCTGCTTTACATTAGGCAGACATTGAGAAAAACATAAGGAAACTTGGTTAGTTTCTAAAAATACAAAAAAAAAAAAAGAAAAATCTTTACAACCTCAGCATTACTCATGACAACTTTATCTGTTGAGTAAATACTCAATTTATTTACTTCAATTGAAATAAGAATATATGTTGCTTTACATCAGGCAGACATTGAGAAAAACGTAAGGAAACTTGGTTAGTTTCTAAAAATACAAAAAAAAAAAAAAGAAAAAGCTTTACAACCTCAGCATTACTCATGACAACTTATACTGATGTATGTTTAAGCACTGTTTAAATATTCTACATTTACCCATAAGATTTATGAGATAAATTTTGCAGTAAAGTATTATTATAAAAAAATCATTACACAATAAGAGAACTCAGCAGCAATAATCACACTGGATGAAAATGTGACATCAAAAATATGCAAAAACCTTCTATAAAACAAAATCGTTGAGGATGTTCTAGACAGAGAAAAGAATTTCTATTTGCATTGCAATGTGGTTTTAAGCTGTATTATGAATGAAAAAAAAAATTATAAAACTCAATACTATCTTCCCTCTAACACAAAGCTGGAGTTAAGAAAGGATGCACAGCTCTGGCCATGGTCCCACATTCCAAACACATTACCTTCTCCCTTTCTGGAATGAATTTGTTCAGTAGTCATCTCCTTCACCAAATTCACTTATTTGAAACATATTCCTTCACCTTCTTCTAAGACAGCAGTGCTAAAGAATTTCTAAATAACGTGCACTGAACTAGTAAGCACCTTTTTTTAATTAACCCACGTACACGGACACAAAATCCAGCTTCACTAATAGCTGTATCAGAGTCCAGTTTCATAAGGAGAAGTAATGCTTTTAATGGACTAATAGGACTCAGTAGTAAGAGGAAAAAAAAATCTTTTCTTGTAATTATAGGGCTTGTGTGCCTAAAAGCTCTTCAGCCTCTCCCCTCCCTCTCAGTTGTATACAGTTACTCTAATAAAAGCTATTACACCCCCTACAAACTACTCCTCAGTCTCAAATCACTGTTATCTAATACAATTTGCATTCCACATGCACAAACATTTAAATTTTGTTCTAATCACCTCCACTCTTTTCTTAACAGGACCAAAAATAAGTCTTTGTAGGTAAATGCAGACACTAGATAAAACCATCATTAAATTACATATAAACCCCCCTAAATCCTGCCAGCACAAATCAAGAAAGCATCTTCTCCCCATAGTTTATCTGCAGTAGAAAATCAGCAAGACTCAATTTTATGATATAGACTCTTAAAAAAAAGCAATCTGGATGAAAGAAGGTTGTAATCTCTCAATATCAAGTAGAAATATTCTCATTGTTTTTATGGTAGATTAAATCCAATGGCAACTGGTATCTTGAGGTCTGCTGACAGTGGATGTCACAATTCTTTGCTTAAATCTATTTGCCTCCTGAATTAACCTGGCATCTGTTGATAGTTATATTCCTGTACACTAAACTCACCCAAAACAGTTCTTTTGTCAGGTCTTGAATTTCAACAGCAAATGTCTTTCCTCACATTTATTCACATGTACTGGAATACATTTCATTAAAGTATTTCACAACCACTTGTCCCTTAATTGTCCGCATTATGTATGAGATATGTGATACAGTATAATATGTTTAACTATTAAATATAAATACATTAAATATGAGTGCAGAAGATGAGCAAAGTATCACAAAATCTGTTCAAAAGAATTCTGCAGCCATGCACTATGCATTGTCATTTTCAAGGGAGGATCCTCTAGTCGTAGTAAACTTACACGGATTGTGGTCTACTGAAAAATTTTGGCATATAGTTCTGAGATATTTCCCTATACCTCAAATACAGTAATCTCTCTTAGCCTTCACTTCCAGCACAACTACAGCAGAGCAGAAACAAGAGCTTTTACTCCTTCATTGAACAAACTATTTTAATTTAATAGCTGATGTGATTTAATCTAGAAACATTTCAAGAAGTATCTGTCAAACAATGAAAGACAGTTGAACTTCTCTACCAACTCCTGGTTTCTACCTGAGTCTGTAAGCTCCTAAGAATAACTGTCACTGACCTTGTACTCTTTTTTTCATGTGGTGCTTGTTTTAGGATTGATTTTATCAATCTAGTGTAGAAATGGATCTAGCAGTAGCTTAAAACCTTGCATACTTCAGTCTGCGTTAGTTTTAATGTAGTTTAGTTGAAGTCAAAATGCACTGACTTAATTTTCTTCCTTTTCTTCTTCTTCTATGAAAAACGAAATTGAAGGAAAAAAAGGCAAACTGCTTTTCCAATTAAGGAAAAACAGTCCTAACTAACTAGAGCTAGATTTGGTGACACAGAAGACATGCTGTGCCACTGCAGGGAAAGCAAGCTAGTATGCGACCTTATGGTAAGGAACAAGAAGAGAGATGTGCCAACTTTGTTTTGATGTGATAGCCTTTGAAGGGCTCAAGACAACAGCTAAACTTACTGGTTGAGGTGCAATTAAGAACTGAAGACAAAACCACACTTTGATGTACTACAGCACCCAGTAGTAGAACTCATGCCCAACAGAAAGCAAAAGAGCATCTACCAGCACAGCTTCAAGGGCTCAGGAAGCTCCAGGCACAGCTAGAACAAAACAGGCTTCTGTCTCACCAAGCAGCCAATGCTGCCTCATTTGGAAGGACTGTTTCCAAGGCAGGCTTTCTTCTCTAGCTATGTGCCACAGAACAAATGAGAACAGACTTTAAAAAACTTAACAAGGCAGTCTAGCAACACTGCAAACTGTCACCTTATCAAAAAAAACTCTGTGATGCCTTAGAACTTAGCTGCAATTCTGCCCAACAGGTCTTCTCAATCACAGCTTCTCTTCCACTTGGCATCACTTCAAAAGAGATTCAGACCACCACACTACCACATACTTCAGTTATTTTTTGTAGTATTGGTCAGATGTATTCTTTTGCCTCATCTCCTTTCTATTCACTTTTCCTTGTCTTTATACTATCATTCTCTGCTTCATCTTGCTGCGCTTCCAGCAAGCAGGTGAGCCCCACAAGTTCCAGCTTTCTGGCTATGAAAATAACCCACAACATATATAAGCATATACAACATATTTTTGAACGGATAAGATGCATACACAACTCTGACCTATATTGTATAATCTCACTCAAATCTTACTGTTCTTCCTTTCCCACCATTGTCACCCAGTTCTATTTTGCAACAGATTGAAACTTATTTTCTTATTCCTGCAGCTTTGAGCATCAAGTTTTCCAAAGCAGCAGTTCTAACTAAGTTTCACATAAGCAGCTTGAGTTGTGTACCTATGATTTCTAAAAATAGCAAGAGCAGCAAATGTGGACATCTCCAATGAGTAACACCCCATTTAAATGACCATATCCTCCAGGGTCTTCATCTCCTTAGCTCCTAAGGAAATTTGTTTCCAATGTCATTACTACCCTTTTAGATACTCTTCATTAACTCCATAGACACTTTCAAAAGAAACATTATCACTAAAATCAATAGACCACCACAATCAACAATACATGATCAAAGTATATGCTGAAAGGCAATTATGTATAACATGCAACAGAGTCTAAAAGGAGAAAACAGCACCAGTTGATCACGTTCACTGAATATTATTTCACAAGAAAGGAAAATAGGAAAACAATCTGAGATGACCAACAAGAGAAATAATTTAGTCGCAAAAACCACTCCACTAGAGGAAAGGACACACATACACCTTGTACTCCATCTTCCACATTATATCAATTAAGGCTTTGACATTCCAACAAACAAAAAATCAAATAGTAACTTGTTTATGGTGTAAAACTTTTTTTTTTTTTTGGTCAACAAAATACCAATTTTAATTTTTCGGGTTTTTTTCTCCCCCTTTTTGTGGAAAAAATTTCTTTGAAAATACTCAACATATTGTTACATACAAATAGTAAATTGTTTATGGTGTAAAATAACAAAAACTTTTTTTTTTGTCAACAAAATACCAATTTTAATTTTTTGGGTTTTTTTCTCCCCCTTTTTGTGGAAAAAATTTCTTTGAAAATACTCAACATATTGTTACATACTAAAAGCATACTTAAAATGTAACACACCATAAAATTAGTTATTTTGTGCCACTTCATCCACTGGTCAAATACACACACACTACTCCTAGCTAAACATCTACACTCCTAACAATTTCAGAATTTAAAACATTTTTTCCTCAATAGCACATACAAAGCTCTAACTCACACTTCATGGAAATCAGCTAAGACCAAGAAACCTGCTTTAAATAGCATAGAAAGCCAGGAAAGCTTCTAGCTAGTCTCCAGATATCAGGTATTCAGATTTATGCCTAAGTGTCTGTGGTTACTAATAATCAATCCTGAAATATGGAATATTTGCAGAGATAGTTTGGCACCTGTTAGGAAAATCACAGAAGTTTCAAAGCCCCAACAATTCGATAATTTGCTTACTATCCATTCACTATTGATGATTGCTGAACTGTAGCCACCAGGATAAGTTTTGAGAAACTAAATGCCAGTATCAACGAAACAGCTACTAAATCACACCAAGCACCAGTTTAACTCCTTTAGCTTTAATTTTCCTTCCAAATCTCAGATTTCATCATTTTACCTCCTATGTACTTTAATCACTATAAAAAGAACTCAACTCCTCAGTGTCATCTTCTGTTAGATACCAGCAAATCTTTTCATCTGTATTACAAGACTATGAGCTCCAAAAACCCCTCTCAATACAAAAATATCACTGCTTCAACATTATGCCTAGCAATTTCCACACACCTCACAGCAGGCCAGTCCTGTTCCACCACAGACAACCAAGCAGAGCTTTAGTTAAGATTTTTTTAAATGCAAGCATTCTATTAGATATTTCAAGTAGGGATAACTGGTATTTCTAATATTCCAGAGGAAATTAGGGAAAAAAAAAGTGTACTTTGTCTTAGGAAGGGGAAAAAAAAAAAACAAAAAATTAGGCTGAGTTGCGTACATACATAACACAAAAAAGATGAGGACAAAGTATTACTTTTTCTGCAAGATGCCTCCTACTACACATTAACCCAAAACTTATGCAGAATTTAAAAAACATATAACTGTGTTCAGAAGAGAAATCACAATCTGGGCAGACTCTGCAGCTGCCCCTTTGACTTATCAATTTCAGTAAGCACAATTTCAATCAAGTCTAGATAAAATATACTAATCCTAAATAGACCAAGTTTGTCACCTACCACTTCCTATAAGCTGCTTACTACCCTGAAAAAGAGAGAGAGAGAGAGAGAGAGAGAGAAGAAATGCTAAATTAAATGCCAAACAGTAGCAGACAGCGCTTGTTTGGCTGATTAACTTGTAGACAAGCATTACAAATAAATCTGAGCATGGTCTGCAGCAAATTAAATTCCAGTGCTTTTAAGAACAAAGAATTCCTTCGGAAAGAGGATTAGCAACTTTACACCCAGGAAAAATGCCAGTTTAATTTAATTGTTCCACAATCCGATATTTAATATGCAAATATCATTTTGATATATAACAGCAAATTTGAAAAAGTGAGGAAAGAATTTCAATATACAAGACTGTGTCTCTTCTGAACTGTAATTATACAAAATAAAGCTGGTCGAGGCTTTTTTTTTTTTTATTATTGGGATTGAATTCTATTAACATGAATCAGAACAAGACTAATTAAAGGTTAAAAACTTTAAATGTTTCTAATTAAGAGTCTAAATAGCTGCACGATTAGAGTACTACAGTTAAAATCCCACCTCAATGACCTTCCTGGCCTCTTTGTATTTTCCTGTTTGCAATAAGGCGAAGAAGAGATCATAAAGAGCCATCATGTCACCATATTCTCTGCTTATGAATTCTGAAACTGAAGAGAGAATGAAACTCATTAATTTACTGAATTTATTGAAGCATTTGAACACATACACCATGTACTCTTAATGCTAATATTTTCCAAGCTTCACAAAATTCCAAGAATGAGCTATAGGGAGATAAATTTTGAAACACAAAGAATAATTACAACTTATTACACAATTTGCTGTGTCCTTGTGGTTGAGCATATTTGTTTTTCTGTTCATCTGCACTACATTTTGAATTGCATTCAACAAAGTAAGAGCATCTATGGGCATTGGCTGCTTGTAGAGTGAGGATATAGGATTTCTTAACTGCAACACTATCCGAAAAACAGATACATTGTTTTACTATTGTGTTGTTACTATTGTTTCTTAAAAGCAATAGACACAGCTAGAACAAGTATTGGCACTAATCTTTGACAGTTAGATGCTGTACCATCCAAATGTTAGGATTCCTCTACATTTAAAATTCATATCAATTTTCAATCTCAAGAACGTAGGCAGCTTTTAAGTGCTTTGAAGTTACACATGCAAACACGATTTATTTTTTTTCTTTCACTTGAAAGAAAAGATTTACAAACTCTGGAAAAAAAGTCTTATGCAAACAATCCATATAACCAGACAGCATTTGACTATATGCAACTAACCCTTTTCCAGAAGATCAGCATCTCCTTTCTCTATAAGTCTACAGTAGATGTTATGAAGCTGAAGAATTTTACCATACTTCTTATAACAGTTGATTAAAGCTTCCAGAGCTGCAGGCATGTCATCCCTTGAGGAATGGAACAAAACAAGAATAAAACCAATCAAATATTCCAGGCAGGAATAGTGCATACTGAACCCATTTTAGTCTTGAAAATTTCAAGGAAAACTTGTCAACAGTCTGTAATCCAAGAGTGCATTTTCCCCCAGCAATATGCTAGTTCTTTTTAAAGAACAGCTCCAGTTTTCCTACAAACAAATACTACGTACACTTAGGCAAGAACAGAAATGAGAACAGTACTACAGATTGACGCTCAAATGTCTTGGCTGTATAATTTTTGATTGCATGACCACAACTCACTAAAAATTAACCAAAGGTGTGAATGCTCTTCATCATTAGATGCACCTTAATAGCTCAAGTAAAATTAAGTTCTGCTATGTACTATTGTTTCAAAACCCAAATTCTGTGGAAATTGCAGTTTGCATTTAGGAGTTCTGTTTTTCTTTCTAAAAAAATTT
This sequence comes from Merops nubicus, assembly GCF_000691845.1. NCBI lineage: Eukaryota > Metazoa > Chordata > Aves > Coraciiformes > Meropidae > Merops > Merops nubicus. Next base: position 32,850 of record NW_008618338.1, read on the forward strand.
AATATTTAATATTGTGCACATAATGCTACCTCAAGCATCTCTCTTTAGACATTTTCAGTTTTTAAGCTTTTTAAAATTTTCCCACAGCATTTTTATTTCATTATCTCCAGAGATAGCTAAGATAACCACAGCTCTGTAGATTGCTTTGTATTTGTTTTACACCTTAGCAGACTGGCTATTAATCATCTGTTAATTTCCATTTCATAACAACTGAAAGGCCAGCATTGTTCTATTCGATATAAAGATCAGAATGTGTATTTTCTGCAATAAAAATGCAATTTTTGCAATTAATTCAACATATATATGAAGGTACCAAAATGTATTTTATGGTGGCCTATCCAGGTCACAGAGCCATGGTATACAGTATTATTTATTATTATTATTATTTATTGTTATTATTATTTATTGTTATTGTTACATACAGTACTAGTAAATTAATAAGATGTCAGCTTCCTTAAATGCACTTATTCAGGAGGATTTGAGCATTAAGTATCAGCAACAAGTACAATATTGCCATTTGTGTTATCTGAGCCCTTTGCTGAATTTTTCCCTATGTATACAGTATTAACACCTTCAGAAGCATACAGTTAAAATGCAAAACTGAGAAGACATAAAGACAACAGGATCTCAGACATGAAATAACAACAAATACAAATTCCCATTCTACACTCCGCAACTAACAGAACTAAATAATCTGCTGCAGACCCTTTTTCAAAGGATTGCAATCCAATCTAAAACCAACCAAACCAAAACCACCAGAGGACAACCCTGGAAACACTAGCAAAACCATACACAAAGTTGTTCTTTGACCAGGAAGACTCAAATTGGAAAGGAAACAAACCAAAACGACACACAAATACGGTGAGCAGCCAAACAGTCAGTAAGACTGTACAGCAGATTTCAGAAGGTTTATCAAATAAAGGGTGGTGGAAGTAAGCAAAGGAAAAAAAATAATTTGTTTTACAATGACTTAGCAGCAGAAGGCCATAATAAACACTGACTTGAAATAATTATTTTCCATTCCTGAAGCAACTTTATTGTTGATCAGTTTGAACCTTAAATTAAGACACTATTCTGAAAATAGGCCAAATTCAGATGTCCTCTCCTTACACAATGTCTTGGGCAGCACAAATTTTGCTTTTTCAAAGAATGAACTGTCTAGACGACTATATATATTACTATCTTCATCTAGGTCAATAATGCAAAAATTTTAAGAGTAAAACACAGAAGAATTAATTTTTGTTCAGTAATACTGGCAGTCTGAAAATGAACCTAAGATGATGGATTTCTACCTTATCCCCCTTGCCGAGCCCTGTTTACAGTGCATCTTCTGGCACCCCATGGAGTCATTTGAATTTTTGTCATTTGGGGTGAAGACTAAATTACAGGTTAATTTCAAAACTGCAAGTAGATGTTGCAGGCTAGATTACTGTCATAAAAGAGAAATACTAAGGTAGTTACCACAGACAGATATAAAGCTCTATATAATCAGTATTTTTCTCCTGCTCTAGATGCAAGTTCATTTAACATTTAAAAAAACAGTTTTACATAAAACTACTCAGTTTCTAAAGAGGCACAACAGTTATACATTCAAAGTTTACAGTGATAAATCTAGCTTTTCAGACTGATGCTTAAACAGCCACAGTATTGTCTCAGCTGTATTCATATAGGATTAAAGTGACTGGTTTTGGGTCAAACAAATGAACGAATAATTGGAATGCCATTCAAACAGGAACATTAACAGTCTTCTAGTTTCTAAATGTATACTTCTGGAGGAATTTATACTGTATGTACAGAGAGAAAAAGTCAAAGAACTGAGATAGCAAAAATGGGATTACTGTACTTGCTACTGGTACTTACTGCTCAGAGGGACCTGATAAGTGTGCATTTAAAAGAGGTCAGTACCTTAACATGCTAATTTACTAGACGTTTGTTTTGAATCTATGGAAATCTGATGTATTTGTTCAGATGCATTCAAGCAACCAACCAGTCATCCACAGTTTACTAGAAAATGGGGTTTATAAAACAAAACTGGCAAGAACCAACTATACAACAATAAAAGTTATAGAAGTTCAGCCTCTTCAAGGCAATTGTTTGCACAGCTACTGCAAGGAAAAGAACATCAAGCTCATACTTGTACTTGAGTTTACATCATTTATACAACAACATGCAGTATTTCTAAGTTGTCACAAACTGCAGTTAATTCCACATACCAGCAACTACTTTTGTAAGCAGTTTGTACAATCCTGTTAGAAAATGAAATCTAGGAGCCTACTGTAGGCATTTTATCTATTTCTTGTTATGACTCTAACTTAACAAAAAATGCACAAAGAAGTTTTTCCACACAAATAAATGAAACATTTGAAAATATTTAGCAGTCCTTCTGTACGAACTTAGGATGTTGAACACCTTTTATCTTCCCAAAGGATACTTACTATGCTACTATATTAAAAGCCTGGTCTAAAATTAGTATTTAATTAACATGGGTCAAGTAAAAAAGAAAATAAAGCCCATGTACTTATAGTCACATTGGAAAAATCTGATTTCCAGTGTCAGTCTGAACAGAATAGTGTTTAAAACGTGAACACAGACGATCCATGGCTCACTTTGAGCGGGCCAGATAGTACAGCTTTAAGTCACCCACAAATATCAGGGCTGATACCTGTTCCACTTAAAGAGTAGTTGTATTTTTCTCTCTCATTGAAACTTGTTCTTTTAAAAAAGAAGATATACTATTATTTTTTAATGACAGAAGGAGCCCCACTCATCACCGTATTATTCTTGGCCCTTATGTAATCCCAGAGGAGTCCTACTTTGGCATTATTTTTCAACTAAACTGATGTTAGGGTTAAGATATCATAAGGTTTTGGATTCACTTGGTTTCTGTTCAGGATGCCCATGAAGTCCAAGACACTATGGGCACAACCTTCCAAAACATTTGCGTGGGCAATTTTATTCAGACAAAGCTATCTGAAGAGAAGAAATCACTCAGATGTCTAAGTGTTTGCAGAACACACTCTGTAGCAGGACTGGCTATTACATGCAGAGATGTAACATCCCCCTTCAATTTCCACAAGCCACTCCCCTCTTGCTTCAAGAATGTAGCACTAAATCTAACCATTTTACTTGTAATAAACAACTTTCCCAACCAGAGAGCCCGCCTGATAAAAATAAGACTCCAAATATTGATTTTAATTGGAATGAAGTGCTGCAACATTATGCATAAAGCTTTAGTGAAGTGGCAATTTACCTAAGGGGTTTACTGATTGAAAAGCTCTCAAACCTAAAATCACTAGAGAGGTAGGAAGAAAAAAGGGACTCTCTGGGGTGGGGGTGGAGGGTAGACTGGTTAAACAAATCCCTCTCTACAAATCTGAAGCAGATGTTCGTGCAGAGGGAAGTCAATTCAGCAAGGTACAATCAGCTTTACAAAAATTATTCTGTTAAAAGAGAACGTGCTCTTGAAAGACCTAAATGTTTTTCTGTTCATTTGCCATACTAAGGAATCTTCAAGGAGACTGGTGTTGCAATTACAACTAATCCTCCCCAAAAAATTAACTGTGTTGAAGGCTTTGTAATTTCCCTAGGTACAATTTAGCTGTCACTTACTTTAAAATTTACTCAAACATGCGTTCCGAACAGCACTAACTTCACATGTCAAGTGCTTTCCAGCCAATTGAGTCTAAACTGGAAGTCGGTGTTAAACAACTGAATGATTAGACAAGATAGCTCATTTCCCTGCTCTTTTGTTCAGAATAAAATGCCACATTTACATTATCAGACTCAACAGGATTTTCTGACAGAGGGAGAAAAAAACCCTAGTGAACACTGTCCGTACCAAGCACATGAAGCCTGTCATTTACCAATCATCCTTCAAAAAGCAATAGCCATGAATGTAACTTAATTACTACCCAATGATCCTTGACGAAAAATCATCTTATCACTGTCCTGTCCCCATAGGGCAAATGAGACACTTTTGTCCTTTGGCACTGATGATGCTAAATTCCTAATTGCCATAACGGAGTAAGAGAGCCAAACATCCCTAATTTCACTGCAACATGGGAAGAGTTTTAATACAAATATTTGAAATAATGCTGCTGAAAATTAGAAAAAAAAACTCTCCCCATGAGAAATACTTCCCCACACACACACGCCAAAAATATCACCTCATTTTAAAAGATGCTTATTTAAAGTAAATTTAAAAGTCAATTATCTTGTACATGCTACAGAATCATATTGCACAAATTGTAGGATTTTCTGAATTCTACGCTGTGAAAACAGCAGAAAGAAAAATTGCAATGGCACTGCATTCATGCTGTATCTGCTACACAAGAAACTAAATAAAATGGGCTTATACATGATTAATCACAAACCAGCACACAATGTTTTCATGCATAATGCTGTATGAAATACACTGACCATTTTTTAAGAAACACAACCCAGCGAGGGCCTTTTCATTGTTTAAAATAACTGCTTGTGTTCACTGGCTCAAAACTCCAGAATGTTTTGTTCACACAGTTGGTAACTGTTTTCAGAGTTTACTACAAATTTTCTTCCAGCTACATAAAAGCACTCCTGATATAGGAAATCAGTAGATTTCAAGCCTGAAGATGCTTTGGTTTGTTTCTTTCGGGGTATGTGCTCCTACTCAAAGAGAGCAGAAACAAACTTATCTGAATGAAACGACAGGAACTGTATCAAGTTTTTAAAACGTGTATTCCTATTTTTGGTTGTGCAAAAGTTGGTTTGTGAAGCTTTCTTGGAGAAAGAAAAAAAACATCAGTAGTTACTGTACCTGCTTATTTATCATTCCCTAAATAGGTATTATCAGATTGCCATGAAGCACAGAAGCAGGACAGTGTCACAAAACTCTTCAGTTTTGTAAAACGGCTCAAGTTCAAATAGGTTTCCCCGACAGTTCATAGAGAAGGTAAAAGCCAAAACTATAAACCTTACAATTTTAAGATTTTTATATGGTGTAGGTAACACAAGCTTTTCCAGTTATTAGCAGTTAGAAGAAACAGTTCAAATTAAGTACAAGCTCTTCACAACTTGCGGATTTTAGAAGCTAGAAACCTGTCCAAGGCAGGTTTATCACCTTGAATGAGATTCTACATGTGGACTGCCTCAGTCTTTCGTGTGTTTTCACCATCTCAAGAAACTGTTCAGAGCCAGAAATAAAGATGATGCAATTAAAAGTAGAGGTGTGGTTCCCCTTAAATTTACTCAGGGTAAAAGAAAACGTACGACAGTTTGAGTTCTCTCTCTCTAGCTACCTTCTTCTAAATTTTTCTCAAAATAAAGGCAAAATGTTCATCCTACTAGAATATTATACTGTTAGCTTTTGTCAAAGTACACTGTTCGTTGTTCAACAATTTTTTTTCTTTTCCAAGCTCTGATGAAAGTTGTCACTTCTACTATGCATTAGGACGTAACAAGAATTTCAGAATATTCAGGACTGGGTACAGAGAAAATGGGGTAGATGAAAACATTTTATATCTAAAGCTGTAGAAATCTGCAAAAGCAAATCACAGATTCCTTCACAAGCAATCAAAAAGTTTGAAATAAACTAAGAACGTAAAACAGTAGCACAGCCAGTGCTGTAGATTTCAGAGGGGTGCTGATGACCCCTGGCTAAAGGACAGCATTTCAGCATGATATTGAAATGACCAACGCTTATTTCAGTCACTTGTAACATTGAAAAAACTCTTAGGATCTCCAAGACAAAAAAATACCTGAAAACAACATACCCACCCCCCTTTTCCCCAAAAAAATATCAGTGACATTCAGTTATTCCTCCTAAGCAAACTGTGTAGAAAAAGCTTCCCCTTTCTGTTCTAACACTGGGTAGGAAACAAGTATCTCCACCCACAAGGTGGCAAAAAACCCCTAGGAAATGAGCTTATTTCATATTGTATTTATCTATCTGAAATATATGAAGAGTTATACAGATACATACCTTTAGCCATAAAATTCCACAGTATGGAATTACCTTCCTCTTTAAAAACATCACCTCATAAAAAGTCTTTTTATTAAAAAAACTTTTTAGAAAGTTTTACCAAATACTTATAATCACATGAATGTGGAATCGAACTAAACACTCCTTACTGTCCCTCTTTGTATCTAAACGTGATTACATCTTTAATTACATGACCATAGAGTACTTCTCAAGTGAAAAGAACCAGAGTAGCACCATGCACAACTTGCACGTCAACGTGCATAAAGCAATTATGTGAAATGCAGCTGCTCTAACTGCACACTGCAAAGCATATCAGATATTTTTCCAACACATTAGTTACATATGATTGCAGTTAAATTACTTTCACAAACATCTGCCTTGTGATGTAACTAAAGCACTGTCACAGACTGAAAATATGTACACTATATTCTTAGACGGTGTTCTGTAATTGTTGAACACTAGACCAAAACACTATTTTCATGAGAAAAAATACCTTAATCTACCAAGAGTTCCATCTTTTTGACAAGAACTTTGAATACAAGAGGACATTATACATATCTTGCATACTCAGAATGCTTAGAAGAACTTAAATTCTACATGTTAACAGAAACACTAATATGTATCTTTGAGGCTGACTTAAACAATACTGTCAAAAAAATAAATATAATGCCTGTGAAATAAATTAAGCCAGGAAAATTTCATATCCACAAACCAAACAGCAAGAAACTGATCAACCACTCCAGCTGCAACAAATGAAATCCAGCAACAACATAAATAACGTAAGAAAAAAACCAAGAGGATTGTGCATAAGGTGAAGGAAGTGGAAAGAGACTCTTGGCCCAGTTTTAGTAAAAAATTGTTACACAGTTCACACATATATTAATTCAAATATCCTACACCTCATAATGAAAATTTATGCAAATGAACATGATACACAGAATTACAGATACCTCCTGTCAGAATGAATGTATGAACTTCCTTTTCTCTATTAAACAGTATTAAGAGTATATAAGGGGGGGGAGAAAAAAAGAAAAAATCACAATAAACAAATCAGACACTAGTTTGAATTTTAAATTCAGCAACTTAACTGCCTATTGGCAGTAACATCAAGTTATTTGACTTATGTGATTTAAAATATTTCAGTGTTCAACATCCGCCCATCAGCTCACCTGAGATGTACTGGAAGGCACAGAAAAATAATACTGGTTTGATGGGAAAACATATGCTACTTAACCACAAGAGTTGAGAATATACCTATCATGCTCTGAAGAGCTATCTTGTCAAACAGATTTTAGAACCAACCAATTCATACACAAATTCTCATCTATAGCCACTTCATCTCCGAGGCATCCATAAACCAGCTGTTGTTCCCAGAGACCCTGATGTGGTGATGTGTGACTGATGAAAACAGACTGATTTAACTGAAGAAAACAAATTTGTTCATTGCTGTTCCTAGATCACTTTAGTGTTATGTTTATGTGCACAAGCACTTTCAGAGAGGTATGTGCAGCTGTGTATGGCACATACAGCTCAGATAGCAAATAAATATAATTCTTTAGTGTTATGTATGCATGTTTACATGCACGAGCACTTTCAGACGGGTACGTGCAGCTGTGTACGGCACGTACAGCTCAGATAGCAAATAAATATAATAAATAATTTCATCTGAAGCTCAAACATGGCTTACTTTTCAAGGTGAACTGTAATCAGAGGGGAATGAAGAACAGGAGTTTCTGCCAACCCCAGGTTCACAATGGTCTCATGTAATCGATTCACTGTTTCAACTTCACCTCGTGTGGCAGCGGCATTAAGAATGCGGAAAAAAGATGCAACTGTTCTGTCTGAGATAGGAACATCCTTCTCTTTCATCTCCGTTAGAATGTTAATAGCATCTACAATGAAACAACACAAAAGACCCTTAGGTAATTTC